>NW_028135096.1:0-124000 GCF_964662115.1 Mustela nivalis
TCTAGTTTGTGTTCTCAGACTTCTGTCCTCACACTCCTGGCCCAGAAGCCCAAAAGATTGGCAATTCCGGACCCACAATGCAGCACTCTGCCTGCCCTCTAGAAAAAGTATCTTGCATAATGAGGTGCCCAGGCACCTCAAAGAGGGATAAACCTACACGGCACTCGACTGTACCCAAATTATATAGTCTAACCTGGGCACTAATGCACTGTCTGACACAACATGAGCCAGAACCTCCTGACCAACACCCAGGCAGCTGACCGCACACTGAGCATATCAGACGCGCCATCGCCGTAAGTCGTTATCTCTTCCCAACTGCGATTTTTCAGGCTTCAGAACCTATACCTTATGTCCAATCACTGCTCACGATTGAAAATGATGCAGAAATCAGAACACCTTCCCCATGGCAAGAGACCTTGTGATTGGCATGTTGTCTAAGGTCCAGTGTAGTTGAAACCAGTTTGGCCCATGAGGCCCCGCCCATGCTCGCGGGCCACATTTGTCACAAACACACATTTGACCCTCAGCCTGAGCCCAGTCCTCAAGTAAGGCCGCTCAGTGGCTGGATGAAGAGACAGCTTATTGGGCCTGCCATGCCCCTAGGCCCCAATTTTTAGCCATAGTTTGGGTTGTCCCTTCACTCTTCCCCAGGGCTCTGCTTTGGAATTCCTCTTTTGTTCGGACACCTGAGGTAATAAACCTGAAAGGAGACCTCCCATCCAACAGATTGACGAAAAATAATTGGGACCTCCCCAATCCACAGAAAGGAAGATTCGTCCATGGCCCATGAGGCCTCCCCACATTCCACGGCCATCATTGATATAAAATCCAGAGACAAAAGCCTGAGCAAGTACCTCAGACTCGCTCTTTCTTCATATCCTGAAGAGTTCTTCTCATGGTTTGTAGATTGGGCCTGCCATACCTACATCCCCAAACATAAGGTGAGTTTGTGTTTTCAGACTTCTGTCCTCAAAGTCCTGGGCCATTCACCCTCCAGGCTGGGGCCCCTGGAGCCACACATTCGGACTGTGCCTACCTAATCCATGGGAATTCTGCCCATTCCATTGTCCGAAATCTTACAAATTGGGAGAACTCTCCAAAGTCCCCGAGGCAATCCCAATAGTGTAGGTCTCCAGGGACAAACAGGGTGGTCTGACACAAGGTGAGCATCTACCTCCACTCATTCCATAGACGGATAACCCCAGAGAAGAAGATTGAACCAGACAGGATCCTAGGCAATAATTGGATCCATTGCTTTGGTTTACAGGCATGTCTCCTCAAGAGCCTGGTTTTCAAGACCAGCATAAGTGTTTTCCTGAGGCACCCATCAGGACAAATCTCCTCTCCACAAGAAAACTTGTGCATGGGAGCTATGTCAAAGCTTAGGAGAATACTTCAGGGTCCCGGTGCCACCGCCCCATTCCAAGGCCCTCATGGACACAAACACACTTTAGGGCCCATCCTCAGGAAAGTCCATTTCAACTCAGCCACCCCGGTTGCTCCCGCAGAGCCATCCAATCTCAACTGTATTGTGGCTAGTAGACAATTGGATTGTGAGGCGGGCTTCCCTGGCATCCATCCTCCAAGGGTGCTCTGGAGTCATTCCATATGTGATGTCCTGGAGCTGCCCAACAGGTCTCAATTGTCACACAGAAGGAATCATTGAAGGGGGCATCCCACCACTGTCACGTCGGAAAACCTCCATGGCCTTGAGATTCCGCTCCGTTCATGAAGGGGCAGTCATGCACAGAAACTCCAACCTGAGCCAACGTCTGATCCTCGCCGTGACTTCAGATGCTTGAGATTTTGGTTGCGAATTCAGGGGGTACCATCCGTGCCCTCGGCCTGAAACTCAAGTCTAGCTTGTGTTCTCAGACTTCTGTCCTCACACTCCTGGCCCAGAAGCCCAAAAGTTTGGCAATTCCGGACCCACAATGCAGCACTCTGCCTGCCCTCTAGAAAAAATATCTTGCCTAATGAGGTGCCCAGGCACCTCAAATGAGGATAAACCTACACGGCACTCGACTGTACCCAAATTATATAGTCTAACCTGGGCACTAATGCACTGTCTGACACAACCTGAGCCAGAACCTCCTGACCAACACCCAGGCAGCTGACCGCACACTGAACATATCAGACGCGCCATCGCCTTAGGTCGTCATCTCTTCCCAACTGCGATTTTTCAGGCTTTAGAACCTATTCCTTATGTCCAATCACTGCTCACGATTGAAAATGATGCAGAAATTAGAACACCTTCCCCATGGCAAGAGACCTTGTGATTGGCATGTTGTCTAAGGTCCAGTGTAGTTGAAACCAGTTTGGCCCATGAGGCCCCGCCCATGCTCGCGGGCCACATTTGTCACAAACACACATTTGACCCTCAGCCTGAGCCCAGTCCTCAAGTAAGGCCGCTCAGTGGCTGGATGAAGAGACAGCTTATTGGGCCTGCCATGCCCCTAGGCCCCAATTTTTAACCATAGTTTGGGTTGTCCCTTCACTCTTACCCAGGGCTCTGCTTTGGAATTCTTCTTTTGTTCAGACACCTGAGGTAATAAACCTGAAAGGAGACCTCCCATCCAACAGATTGACGAAAAATAATTGGGACCTCCCCAATCCACAGAAAGGAAGATTCGTCCATGGCCCATGAGGCCTCCCCACATTCCACGGCCATCGTTGATATAAAATCCAGAGACAAAAGCCTGAGCAAGGGCCTCAGACTCGCTCTTTCTTCACATCCTGAAGAGTTCTTCTCATGGTTTGTAGATTGCGCCTGCCATACCTACGTCCCCAAACATAAGGTGAGTTTGTGTTTTCAGACTTCTGTCCTCAAAGTCCTGGGCCACACACCCTCAAGGCTGGGGCCCCTGGAGCCACACATTCGGACTGTGCCTACCCAATCCATGGGAATTCTGCCCATTCCATTGTCCAAAATCTTACAAATTGGGAGAATTCTCTAAAGTCCCGAGGCAATCCCAATAGTGTAGGTCTCCAGGGACAAAGAAGTGTAGTCTGACACCAGGTGAGCATCTACCTCCACTCATTCCATAGACGGATATCCCCAGAGAAGAAGATTGAACCAGACAGGATCCTAGGCAATAATCGGATCCATTTCTTTGGTTTACAGGCATGTCTCCTCAAGAGCCTGGATTCCAAGACCAGCTTAAGGGTTTTCCTGAGGCACCCATCAGAACAAATCTCCTCTCCACAAGGAAACTTGTGCATGGGAGCTATGTCAAAAGCTTAGGAGAATGCTTCAGGGTCTCGTTGCCACCGCCCCATTCCAAGGCCCTCATGGACACAAACACACTTTAGGCCCCATCCTCAGGAAAGTCCTTTTCAACTCAGCCACCCCGGTTGCTCCCGCAGAGCCATCTGATCTCAACTTTCTTGTTGCTAGGAGACAATTGGAATGAGAGGCGGGCTTCCCTGGCATCTATCCTCAAACCGTGCTCTGGAGTCATTCCATATGGGATGTCCTGGAGCTGCCCAACAGGTCTCAATTGTCCCAAAGAAGGAATCCTTGAAGGGGGCATCACACAACTCCCAACGTGGGAAAAGCTCCATGGCCTTGAGATTCCGCTCCTTTCATGAAGGGGCAGTCATGCACAGAAACTACAACCTGAGCCAACGTCTGATCTTCGCCGTGACTTCAGATGGTTGAGATATTGTTTCCGATATGCAGGGGGTACCTACAGTGCCCTCGGCCTGAATCCCATGTCTAGCTTGTGTTCTCAGACTTCTGTCCTCAAACTCTTGGCCCAGAAGTCCTCCATTTTGGCAATTCCGTACCCACAATGCAGCACTCTGCCTACCATCTAGAAAAAATATCTTGCCTAATGAGGTGCCCAGGCACCTCAAATAAGGATAAACCTACAGGGCACTCGACTGTACCCAAATTATATAGTCTAACTTGGGCACTAGTGCACTGTCTGACACAACCTGAGCCAGAACCTCCGGACCAACACCCAGGCAGTTGACCGCACACTGAGCATATCAGAGGCGCCATCGCCTTAGATCGTCATCTCTTCCCAACTGCGATTTTCAGGCTACAGAACCTAGACCTTATCTCCAACCACTGCCCAGGGTTGAAAATGATGCAGAAATCAAAACACCTTCCCCATGGCAAGAGACCTTGTGATTGGCATGTTGTCCAATGTCCAGTGTAGTTGAAACCCGTGTGGCCCATGAGGCCCCGCCCATGCTCGCGTGCCACATTGGTCACAAACACACACTGTGACCCTCAGCCTGAGCCCAGCCCTCAAGTAAGGCCTCTCAGTGGCTGGATGAAGAGACAGCTTATTGTGCCTGCCATGCCCCTAGGCCCCAATTTTTAACCATAGTTTGGGTTTTCCCTTCACTCTTCCCAAGGGCTCTGCTTTGGAATTCCTCTTTTTTTCAGACACCTGAGGTAATAAACCTAAAAGGAGACCTCCCATCCCACAGATTGACGAAAAACAATTGGGACAGGGCCAAATCCACAGAGAGGAAGATTCGTCCATGGCCCATGAGGCCTCCCCACATTCCACGGCCATCGTTGATATAAAATCCAAATGCAAAAGCCTGAGCAAGTTCCTCAGACTCGCTATTTCTTCATATCCTGAAGATTTCTTCTCATGATTTGTAGATTGGGCCTGCCATACCTACATCCCCAAACCTAAGCTGAGTTTGTGTTTTCAAACATCTGTCCTCAAAGTCCTGGGCCACACACCCTCAGGCTGGGGCCCCTGAAGCCACACATTAGGACTGTGCCTACCCAATCCATGGGAATTCTGCCCATTCCATTGTCCAAAATGGTACTAATTAGGAGAACTCTCCAAAGTCCCCGAGGCCATCCCAATAGTGTAGGTCTCCGGGGACAAACAACGGTGGTCTGACTCCAGGTGAGCATCTACCTCCACTCATTCCATAGATGAATATCCCCAGAGAAGAAGAATGAACAAGACAGGACCCTAGGCCATAATCGAATACATTGCTTTGGTTTACAGGCATGTCTCTTCAAAATTCTGGATTCCAATACCAGCATAATGGGTTTCCGGAGGCACCCATCAGAACAAATCTCCTCTCCACAAGGAAACTTGTGCATGGGAGCTATGTCAAAAGCTTAAGAGAATACTTCAGGGTCCCAGTGCCACCGCCCCATTTCAAGACCCCCATGGACACAAGCACACATTAGGTCCCATCCTCAGGAAAGTCCATTTCAACTCAGCCACACAGGTTGCTCCTCAGAGGGATCCGATCTCAACTCTATTGTGGCTAGTAGACAATTGGATTGCGAGGCGGTCTTCCCTGGCATCCATCCTCCAAATTGCTCTGGAGTCATTCCATATGGGATGTCTTGGAGCTGCCCAACAGGTCTCTATTGTCACACAGAAGGAATAATTGAAAGGGGGATCCCACAACTCCCACGTCGGAAAACCTCCATGGCCTTGAGATTCCGCTCCGTTCATGAAGGGGCAGTCATGCAAAGAAACTCCAACCTGAGCCAACGTCTGATCCTCGCCGTGACTTCAGATGCTTGAGATTTTGGTTGCGAATGCAGGGGGTACCAGCTGTGCCTTCGGCCTGAAACTCAAGTCTAGCTTGTGTTCTCAGACTTCTGTCCTCACACTCCTGGCCCAGAAACCCAAAAGTTTGGCAATTCCGGACCCACAATGCAGCACACTGCCTGCCCTCTAGAAAAAATATCTTGCCTAATGAGGTGCCCAGGCACCTCAAATGAGGATAAACCTACACGGCACTCGAAGGTACCCAAATTATATAGTCTAACCTGGGCACTAATGCACTGTCTGACACAACCTGACCCAAAAACTCCTGACCAACACCCAAGCAGCTGACAGCACACTGAGCATATCAGACGCGCCATCGCCTTAGATCATCATCTCTTCCCAATTGCGATTTTTCAGGCTTCAGAACCTATACCTTTTGTCCAATCACTGCTCACGATTGAAAATGATGCAGAAATCAGAAACCTTACCCATGGCAAGAGACCTTGTGATTGGCATGTTGTCCAAGGTCCAGTGTAGTTGAAACCAGTTTGGCCTAATGAGGTGCCCAGGCACCTTCAATGAGGATAAACCTCCACAGCTCGACTTTACCCATATTATATAGTCTAAACGGGGCACCAATGCACTATCGGACACAACCTGAGCCCGGACCTCCTGACCAACACCCGGAAAGCAGACCGCACACTGAGCACATAAGACCCGCGATGGCCTTAGGTCATCATCTCTTCCCCTGCCCAGGGGTGAGTGTGATGCAGAAATCAGAAAACCTCCTTACCCATGGTAAGAAACCTTTGGTTGGCACGTTGTCCAACGTTCAGTGTATGAGAAACCAGAATTCACCCTGAGGCCCCGCCCATTCTTAAGTGCGACAAGGGCATAAACACGCATTGTGACCCTCAGCATGAGTCCTGTCCTCTAGTAAGTCCTCTCAGTGACTGGACCATTAGATGTCATAATGGGCTTGATATGTCCCTAGGCCCCAATTTTTAACCAGATTTCTGATTGTCCAGTCAACCACTCCCAGGGCTCTACTCTGGAATCCCTCATTTGGTGGGACACCTGAGGTTAAAAAGAAAACAGCATCAAAAAAAAAAAAAAAAGCGGTCTTCTTCCATCCCACAGAGTGACCCCAAACCCTTTGGACTGGGCCAAAGCACCAGGGAGTAAGACTCGTCCATTTCCCATGAAGTCACCCAGAAATTTCATGACCATGAGTGACACGATATCCAGAGACAAAAACTTGAGCAAGAGCTTCACACTCGCCCTTTTCTCAAATCCCGAAAAGTTCTACTCATGGTCTATAGATAAGTCCTGCCACACCTATGACCTGAAACATAAGCCACGTTTGTGTTTTCAGACAACTGTCCAAACAGCCCTGGCCTACACAACCTACAGGCTCAGGCCCCTGGAACCAAACATGAGGACTGTACTTGCCCTCTCCAAGGGAATTTTGTGTGCCCATTCCAATGGCCACATGGGAGCCATGTCCAAAGCTTAGGAGAGTACTTCAGGGTCCCGGTGCCACCGCCCCATTCAAAGGCCCTCATGGACACAAAAACACATTAGGACCCATCCTCAGGAAAGTCCATTTCAACTCAGCCACACCGGTTGCTCCCGCAGAGCCATCAGATCTAAACTGTCTTGTTGCTAGGAGACAATTGGAATGCGAGGCGGGCATCCCAGGCATCCATCCTCAAACGGTGCTCTGGAGTCATTCCATATGGGATGTCCTGGAGTTGTCGAACAGGTCTCAATTGTCCCGCAGAAGGAATCCTTGAAGGGGGCATCCCACAACTCCCAACGTGGGAAAACCTCAATGGCCTCGAGATTCCGCTCCCTTCATGAAGCGGCCGTCATGCACGGAAACTCCAACCTGAGCCAACGTCTGATCCTCGCCTTGACTTCTGATGCATGAGTATTGGTTCAGATCTGCAGGGGGTACCGCCGTGCCCTCGCCCTGAAACCCAAGTCTAGCTTGTTTTCTCAGACTTCCGTCATCACACTCCTGGCCCCGAAGCCCTCAACTTTGGCAATTCCGGACCAAATGCAGCACTCTGCTTGCCCTCTAGAAAAAAATTATTGCCTCATGAGCTGCCCAGGCAACTTCAATGAGGATAAACCTCCACAGCACTCGACTTCACCCAAATTATATAGTCTAACCTGGGCACTAATGCACTGTGGGACACAACCTGAGCCCAGACCTCCTGACCAACACCCGGAAAGCAGACCGCACACTGAGCACATAAGACCCGCCATGGCCTTAGGTCATCATCTCTTCCCTGCCTCAGTTTTCAGGCCTCAGAACCGAGACATTATCTCCAATCACTGCCCAGGGGTGAGTGTGATGCAGAAATCAGAACACCTTCTTACCCATGGTAAGAAACCTTGTGGTTGGACGTCATCCAACGTTCAGTGTAGGAGAAACCAGCATTCACCCTGAGGCCCCGCCCATTCTTGAGTGCGACAAGGGCATAAACACGCATTGTGACCTTCAGCATGAGTTTTGTGCTCTACTAAGTCCTCTCAGGGACTGGAACATTAGATGTCATAATGGGCTTGACATGTCCCTAGGCCCCAATTTTTAACCAGATTTCTGATTGTCCAGTCACTCCCCCCCCAGGGCTCACTCTGGAATCCCTCATTTGGTGGGACACCTGAGGTTAAAAAGAAAACAACATCAAAAAAAAAAAAACGGGCTTCTTCCATCCCACAGAGTGACCCCAAATGCTTTGGACTGGGCGAAACCACCAGGGAGTAAGACTCGTCCATTTCCCATGAAGTCACCCAGAAATTTCACGACCATGAGTGACACGATATCCAGAGACAAAAACTTGAGCAAGAGCCTCACACTCGCCCTTTTATCAAATCCCGAAATGTTCTCCTCATGGTCTGTAGATAAGTCCTGCCACACCTATGACCTGAAACATAAGCCAAGTTTGGGTTTTCAGACATCTGTGCAAACAGCCCTGGCCTACACAACCTACAGGCTCAGGCCCCTGGAGCCAAACCTGAGGACTGTACTTGCCCTCTCCAAGGGAATTTTGTGTGCCCATTCCAATGGCCACATCCTTTCTAATAGGATAAACCTCCAAAGTCCCTGATCCATCTCATTAGTGGTGGCTTCCCAGGTAAAACAGGGGCAATCTGAGCCCATTTGAGCACCTACCTGTACTCAGACCCATAGACAGATGTCCCCAGAAATAAAAAGAAATGAACAGGCCCCTAGGCACAAATCATATCCATTGCTTTGGTTTCCAGGCATCTTTCCTCAGAGGCCTGGATTTCAAATCCAGCATATGGCTCTTTCTAGACTCACCCATCAGAAAACATATCATCTACCCATGGGAAACTTGCACGTTGGAGCTGTGTCAAAGCCATGTTTAGGAGAACCCTTCAGGGCCCCAGTGCCACCGCTTCATTCCAAGGTCTCCATAGACACAAATGCACATTAGGACCCATCCATAGGACAGTCCATTTCAACTCAGCCTCCTCGGTTGCTCCCCGAGATTCAGCAGATCTACTTGTCTTGTGTCTAGAAGACAATTGGAATGCGAGGTGGGCTACCCAGCCATTCATCCTTAGAACCCTGCTCAGAATCATTGGCCTGGAGCCAAACAACAGGTCTCAATTGTCCTGCAGAAGACACTTTGCAATTTGGAGCTTCTCACAAATCCCATCGTGGGAAAACCCCCATGGCCTCGAGATGCCGCCCCTTCGTGAAGGGGCCATCAGGGACAGAAACACCAACTTGAGCGATCGTCTGTGCCTCGCCCTGACTTCAGATGCACGAGATCTCGATTCAGGTCTGTAGATTGTGCCACCACTGATACAAAATCCAGAGACAACAACCTGAGCAAGGTCCTCAGACTCGCACTGTCTTCATATCCTGAAGAGTTCTTCTCATGGTTTGTAGATCGGGCCTGCCATACCTACGTCCCCAAACCTAAGCTGAGTTTGTGTTTTCAGACTTCTGTCCTCAAAGTCCTGGGCCACACACCCTCCAGGCTGGAGCCCCTGGAGCCACACATTAGGACTGTGCCTACCAATCCATGGGAATTCTACCCATTCCATTGTCCAAAATCGTACAAATTAGGAGAAACCTCCAAAGTCCCTGAGGCCATCCCAATCGTGTAGGCCGCCCGGAACAAACAAGGGCTGTCTGACACCAGCTGATAATCTACCTCCACTCATACCATAAATGGATGTCCCCAGAGGAGAGGATTGAACCAGACAGGACCCTAGGCCATAATAGGATCCATTGCCTTGGTTTATAGGCATGTCTCCTCAAAAGCCTGATTCCAATACGAGCATAGGGGTTTTGCTGAGGCACCCATCAGAACTCATCTCGTCTCCACAAGGAAACCTGTGCATGGGAGCCATGTCCAAAGCATAGGAGAGTACTTCAGGGCCCCGGTGCCACCGCCCCATTCCAGGGCCCTCAGGGACACAAAAACACATTAGGACCCATCCTCAGGAAAGTCCATTTCAACTCAGCCACCCCGGTTGCTCCCGCAGAGCCATCAGATCTAAACTGTCTTATTTTAGGAGACAATTGGAATGCGAGGCAGGCTTCCCAGGCATCCATCCTCAAACGGTGCTCTGGAGTCCTTCCATATGGGAAGGCCTGGAGCTGTCCAACAGGTCTCAATTGTCCCGCAGGAGGAATCCTTGAAGGGGGCATCCCACAACTCCCAACGTGGGAAAATTTCAATGGCCTCGAGATTCCGATCCCTTCATGAAGCGGCCGTCATGCACGGAAACTCCAACCTGAGCCAACGTCTGATCCTCGCCCTGACTTCAGATGCATGAGTATTGGTTCAGATCTGCAGGGGGTACCTGCCGTGCCCTCGCCCTGAAACCCAAGTCTAGCTTGTCTTCTCAGACTTCCGTCATCACACTCCTGGCCCCGAAGCCCTCAACTTGACAATTCCGGACCCAAATGCAACATTCTTCCTACCCTCTAGAAAATAATTATTGCCTCATGAGCTCCCCAGGCATATTCAATGAGGATAAACCTCCACAGCACTCGACTTCACCCAAATTATATAGTCTAACCTGGGCACTAATGCACTGTCGGACACAACCTGAGCCCGGACCTCCTGACCAACACCCGGAAAGCAGACCGCACACTGAGCACATAAGACCCGCCATGGCCTTAGGTCATCATCTCTTCCCTACCTCAGTTTTCAGGCCTCAGAACCGAGACATTAGCTCCAATCACTGCCCAGGGGTGAGTGTGATGCAGAAATCAGAACACCTCCTTACCCATGGTAAGAAACCTTGTGGTTGGCACGTCGTCCAACGTTCAGTGTAGGAGAAACCAGCATTCACCCTGAGGCCCCGCCCATTCTTGAGTGCGACAAGGGCATAAACACGCATTGTGACCCTCAGCATGAGTCCTGTCCTCAGGTAAGTCCGCTCAGGGACTGGACCATTAGATGTCATAATGGGCTTGATATGTCCCTAGGCCCTAATTTTTAACCAGATATCTGATAGTCCAGTCACCCCCCCCAGGGCTCTATTCTGGAATCCCTCATTTTGTTGGACACCTGAGGTTAAAAGGAAAACAACATAAAAAAAAAAAAAAACGGACTTCTTTCATCCAACAGAGTGATCCCAAACGCTTTGGACTGGTCCAAACCACCAGGGAGTAAGACTGGTCCATTTCCTATGAAGTCACCCAGAAATTTCACGAACATGAGTGACACGATATCCGGAGACAAAAACTTGAGCAAGACCTCACACTCGCCCTTTTCTCAAATCCCGAAATGTCCTCCTCATGGTCTGTAGATAAGTCCTGCCATACGTATGACCAGAAACATAAGCCAAGTTTGTGTTTTCAGACAACTGTGCAAACAGCCCTGGCCTACACAACCTACAGGCTCAGGCCCCTGGAACCAAACCTGAGGACTGTACTTGCCCTCTCCAAGGGAAATTTGTGTGCCCATTCCAATGGCCACATCCCTTCTAATAGGATAAACTTCCAAAGTCCCTGATCCATCTCATTAGTGGTGGCTTCCCAGGTAAAACAGGGGCAATCTGAGCCCATCTGAGCACCTACCTGTACTCAGACCCATAGACAGATGTCCCCAGAGGTAAAAAGGAAAGAACAGTTCCCTAGGCACTAATCAGATCCATTGCTTTGGTTTCCAGGCATCTCTACTCAGAGGCCTGGATTTCAAAACCAGCATATGGCTCTTTCTTGACTCACCCATCACAAAACATCTCATCTACCCATGGGAAACTTGCACGTTGAAGCTGTGTCAAAGCCTCTGTTTAGGAGAACCCTTCAGGGCCCCAGTGCCACCGCTTCATTCCAAGGTCTCCATAGACCCAAAAGCACATTAGGACCCATCCATAGGAGAGTCCATTTCAACTCAGCCTCCTCGGTTGCTCCCCCAGATCCGGCAGATCTAACCTGTCTTGTTTCTAGGAGACAATTGGAATGCGAGGTGGGCTTCCAAGCCATGCATCCTTAGAACCCTGCTCAGAATCATTGGCCTGGAGCCAAACAACAGGTCTCAATTGTCCTGCAGAAGACACTTTGCAGTTTGGAGCTTCTCACAAATCCCATCTTGGGAAAACCCCCATGGCCTCGTGATGCCGCCCCTTCGTGAAGGGGCCATCAGGGACAGAAACACCAACTTGAGCGATCGTCTGTGCCTCGCCCTGACTTCAGATGCACGAGATCTCGATTCAGGTCTGTAGATTGTGCCATCGCTGATACAAAATCCAGAGACAACAACCTGAGCAAGCGCCTCAGACTCGCACTTTCTTCATATCCTGAAGAGTTCTTCTCATGGTTTGTAGATTGGGCCTGCCATACCTACGTCCCCAAACCTAAGCTGAGTTTGTCTTTTCAGACTTCTGTCCTCAAAGTCCAGGGCCACACACCGTCCAGGCTGGGGCCTCTGGAGACACACATTAGGACTGTGCCTACCAATTCATGGGAATTCTGCCCATTCCATTGTCCAAAATCGTACAAATTAGGAGGAACCTCCAAAGTCCCTGAGGCCATCCCAATCGTGTAGGTCGCCCGGAACAAACAAGGGCTGTCTGACACCAGCTGATAATCTACCTCCACTCATACCATAAATGGACGTCCCCAGAGGAGAAGATTGAACCAGACAGGACCCTAGGCCATAATAGGATCCATTGCCTTGGTTTACAGGCATGTCTCCTCAAAAGCCTGATTCCAATACGAGCATAGGGGTTTTGCTGAGGCACCCATCAGAACTCATCTCGTCTCCACAAGGAAACCTGTGAATGGGAGCCATGTCCAAAGCATAGGAGAGTACTTCAGGGTCCCGGTGCCACCGCCCCATTCCAAGGCCCTCAGGGACACAAAAACACATTAGGACCCATCCTCAGGAAAGTCCATTTCAACTCAGCCCCCCCGGTTGCTCCCGCAGAGCCATCATATCTAAACTGTCTTGTTGCTAGGAGACAATTGGAATGCGAGGCGGGCTTCCCAGGTATCCATCCTCGAATAGTGCTCTGGAGTCATTCCATATGGGATGTCCTGGAGCTGTCCAACAGGTCTCAATTGTCCCGCAGAAGGAATCCTTGAAGGGGGCATCCCACAACTCCCAACGTGGGAAAACCTCAATGGCCTTGAGATTCTGCTCCCTTAATGAAGCGGCCGTCATGCACGGAAACTCCAACCTGAGCCAACGTCTGATCCTCGCCCTGAATTCAGATGCATGAGTATTGGTTCAGATCTGCAGGGGGTACCTGCCGTGCCCTCGCCCTGAAACCCAAGTCTAGCTTGTCTTCTCAGACTTCAGTCCTCACACTCCTGGCACCGAAGTCCTCAGGTTTGGCAATTCCGGACACACAATGCAGCACTCTGCCTGCCCTCTAGAAAAAAATTATTGCCTCATGAGCTGCCCAGGCAACTTAAATGAGGGTAAACCTCCACAGCACTCGACTTCACCCAAATTATATAGTCTAACCTGGCACTAATGCACTGTCGGACACAACTTGAGCCCGGACCTCCTGACCAACACCCGGAAAGCAGACCGCACACTGAGCACATAAGACCTGCCATGGCCTTAGGTCATCATCTCTTCTCTACCTCAGTTTTCAGGCCTCAGAACCGAGACATTATCTCCAATCACTGCCCAGGGGTGATTGTGATGCAGAAATCAGAACAACTCCTTACCCATGGTAAGAAACCTTGTGGTTGGCACGTCGTCCAACGTTCAGTGTAGGAGAAACCAGTATTCACCCTGAGGCCCCGCCCATTCTTGAGTGCGACAAGGGCATAAACACGCATTGTGACCCTCAGCATGAGTCCTGTCCTCTAGTAAGTCCGCTCAGGGACTGGACCATTAGATGTCATAATGGGCTTGATATGTCCCTAGGCCCCAATTTTTAACCAGATATCTGATAGTCCAGTCACCCCCCCCAGGGCTCTATTCTGAATTCCCTCATTTGGTTGGACACCTGAGGTTAAAAGGAAAACAACATCAAATAAAAAAAAAAACCGGACTTCTTTCATCCCACAGAGTGTACCCAAACGCTTTGGACTGGTCCAAACCACCAGGGAGTAAGACTCGTCCATTTCCCATGAAGTCACCCAGAAATTTCACGAACATGAGTGACACGATATCCGGAGACAAAAACTTGAGCAAGAGCCTCAAACTCGCCCTTTTCTTAAATCCCGAAATGTCCTCCTCATGGTCTGTAGATAAGTCCTGCCATACTTATGACCAGAAACATAAGCCAAGTTTGTGTTTTCAGACAACTGTGCAAACAGCCCTGGCCTACACAACCTACAGGCTCAGGCCCCTGGAGCCAAACTGAGGACTGTACTTGCCCTCTCCAAGGGAATTTTGTGTGCCCATTCCAATGGCCACATCCCTTCTAATAGGATAAACCTCCAAAGTCCCTGATCCATCTCATTAGTGGTGGCTTCCCAGGTAAAACAGGGGCAATCTGAGCCCATCTGAGCACATACCTGTACTCAGACCCATAGACAGATGTTCCCAGAGGTAAAAAGGAAAGAACAGGCCCCTAGACACTAATCAGATCCATTGCTTTGGTTTCCAGGCATCTCTACTCAGAGGCCTGGATTTCAAAACCAGCATATGGCTGTTTCTTGACTCACCCATCAGAAAACATCTCATCTACCCATGGGAAACTTGCACGTTGGAGCTGTGTCAAAGCCTCTGTTTAGGAGAACCCTTCAGGACCCAGTGCCACCGCTTCATTCCAAGGTCTCCATAGACCCAAAAGCACATTAGGACCCATCCATAGGAGAGTCCATTTCAACTCAAACTCCTCGGTTGCTCCCCCAGATCCAGCAGATCTAACCTGTCTTGTTTCTAGGAGACAATTGGAATGCGAGGTGAGCTACCAAGCCATGCATCCTTAGAACCCTGCTCAGAATCATTGGCCTGGAGCCAAACAACAGGTCTGAATTGTCCTGCAGAAGACACTTTGCAGTTTGGAGCTTCTCACAAATCCCATCTTGGGAAAACCCCCATGGCCTCGTGATGCCGCCCCTTCGTGAAGAGGCTTCAGGGACAGAAACACCAACTTGAGCGATCGTCTGTGCCTCGCCCTGACTTCAGATGCACGAGATCTCGATTCAGGTCTGTAGATTGTGCCATCGCTGATACAAAATCCAGAGACAAAAACCTGAGCAAGCGCCTCAGACTCGCACTTTCTTTATATTCTGAAGAGTTCTTCTCATGGTTTGTAGATCGGGCCTGCCATACCTACATCCTTAAACCTAAGCTGAGTTTGTGTTTTCAGACTTCTGTCCTCAAAGTCCAGGGCCACACACCGTCCAGGCTGGGGCCCCTGGAACCACACATTAGGACTGTGCCTACCAATTCATGGGAATTCTGCCCATTCCATTGTCCTAAATCGTACAAATAAAGAGAAACCTACAAAATCCCTGAGGCCATCCCAATCGTGTAGGTCGCCCGGAACAAACAAGGGCTGTCTGACACCAGCTGATAATCTACCTCCACTCATACCATAAATGGATGTCCCCAGAGGAGAAGATTGAACCAGACAGGACCCTAGGCCATAATAGGATCCATTGCCTTGGTTTACAGGCATGTCTCCTCAAAAGCCTGATTCCAATACGAGCATAGGGGTTTTGGTGAGGCACCCAGCAGAACTCATCTCGTCTCCACAAGGAAACCTGTGAATGGGAGCCATGTCCAAAGCATAGGAGAGTACTTCAGGGTCCCGGTGCCACCGCCCCATTCCAAGGCCCTCAGGGACACAAAAACACATTAGGACCATCCTCAGGAAATTCCATTTCAACTCAGCCACCCCGGTTGCTCCCGCAGAGCCATCAGATCTAAACTGTCTTGTTGCTAGGAGACAATTGGAATGCGAGGCGGGCTTTCCAGGCATCGATCCTCGAATGTTGCTCTGGAGTCATTCCATATGGGATGTCCTGGAGCTGTCCAACAGGTCTCAATTGTCCCGCAGAAGGAATCCTTGAAGGGGGCATCCCACAACTCCCAACGTGGGAAAACCTCAATGGCCTCGAGATTCCACTCCCTTCATGAAGCGGCCGTCATGCACGGAAACTCCAACCTGAGCCAACGTCTGATCCTCACCCTGAATTCAGATGCATGAGTATTGGTTCAGATCTGCAGGGGGTACCTGCCGTGCCCTCGCCCTGAAACCCAAGTCTAGCTTGTCTTCTCAGACTTCTGTCCTCACACTCCTGGCCCCGAAGCCCTCAAGTTTGGCAATTCCGGACCCACAATGCAGCACTCTGCTTGCCCTCTAGAAAAAAATTATTGCCTCATGAGCTGCCCAGGCATATTCAATGAGGATAAACCTCCACAGCACTCGACTTCACCCAAATTATATAGTCTAACCTGGGCACTAATGCACTGTCGGACAAAACCTGAGCCCGGACCTCCTGACCAAAACCCGGAAAGCAGACCGCACAGTGAGCACATAAGACCCGCCATGGCCTTAGGTCATCATCTCTTCCCTACCTCAGTTTTCAGGCCTCTGAACCGAGACATTATCTCCAATCACTGCCCAGGGGTGAGTGTGATGCAGAAATCAGAACACCTCCTTACCCATGGTAAGAAACCTTGTGGTTGGCACGTCGTCCAACGTTCAGTGTAGGAGAAACCAGCATTCACCCTGAGGCCCCGCCCATTCTTGAGTGCGACAAAGGTATAAACACGCATTGTGACCCTCAGCATGAGTCCTGTCCTCTAGTAAGTCCTCTCAGTGGCTGGAACATTAGATGTCATAATGGGCTTGACATGTCCCTAGGCCCCAATTTTTAACCAGATTTCTGATTGTCCAGCCACCCCCCCCATGCCTCTACTCTGGAATCCCTCATTTGGTGGGACACCTGAGGTTAAAAAGAAAACAACATCGAAAAAAAAAAAAAACCGACTTCTTCCATCCCACAGAGTGACCCCAAACGCTTTGGACTGGGCCAAAGCACCAGGGAGTAAGACTCGTCCATTTCCCATGTAGTCACCCAGAATTTCCACGACCATGAGTGACACGATATCCAGAGACAAAAACTTGAGCAAGAGCCTCACACTCGCCCTTTTCTCAAATCCCGAAAAGTTCTCCTCATGGTCTGTAGATAAGTCCTGCCACACCTATGACCTGAAACATAAGCCAAGTTTGTGTTTTCAGACAACTGTCCAAACAGCCCTGGCCTACACAACCTACAGGCTCAGGCCCCTGGAGCCAAACCTGAGGACTGTACTTGCCCTCTCCAAGGGAATTTTGTGTGCCCATTCCAATGGCCACATCCCTTCTAATAGGATAAACCTCCAAAGTCCCTGATCCATCTCATTATGGTGGCTTCCCAGGTAAAACAGGGGCAATCTGAGCCCATCTGAGCACCTACCTGTACTCAGACCCATAGACAGATGTCCCCAGAGGTAAAAAGGAAAGAACAGGCCCCTAGACACTAATCAGATCCATTGCTTTGGGTCCAGGCATCTCTCCTCAGAGGCCTGGATTTCAAAACCAGCAATGGCTGTTTCTTGACTCACCCATCAGAAAACATCTCATCTACACATGGGAAAATTGCACGTTGGAGCTGTGTCAAAGCCTCTGTTTAGGAGAACCCTTCAGGGTCCCAGTGCCATCGCTTCATTCCAAGGTCTCAATAGACACAAAAGCACATTAGGACCCATCCATAGGAGAATCCATTTCAACTCAGCCTCCTCGGTTGCTCCCCCAGATCCAGCAGATCTAACCTGTCTTTTCTAGGAGACAATTGGAATGCGAGGTGGGCTACCCAGTCTTGCATCCATAGAACCCTGCTCAGAAACATTGGCCTGGAGCCAAACAACAGGTCTCAATTGTCCTGCAGAAGACACTTTGCAGTTTGGAGCTTCTCACAAATCCCATCGTGGGATAACCCCCATGGCCTATGATGCCGCCCATTCGTGAAGGGGCCATCAGGGACAGAAACACCAACTTGAGCGATCGTCTGATCCTCGCCCTGATTTCAGATGCACGAGATCTCGATTCAGGTCTATAGATTGTGCCATCGCTGATACAAAATCCAGAGACAAAAATCTGAGCAAGCGCCTCAGACTCGCACTTTCTTCATATCCTGAAGAGTTCTTCTCATGGCATCCATCCTCGAACGGTGCTCTGGAGTCATTCCATATGGGATGTCCTGGAGCTGTCCAACAGGTCTCAATTGTCCCACAACTCCAAACGTGGGAAAACATCAATTGCCTCTAGATTCAGCTCCCTTCATGAAGCAGCCGTCATGCACAGAAACTCCAACCTGTGCCAACGTCTGATCTCTCCCTGACTTCAGATGCATGAGATATTGGTTCAGATCTGCAGGGGGTACCTGCCGTGCCCTGGCCCTGAAACCCAAGTCTAGCTTGTCTACTCAGACTTCTGTCCTCACACTCCTGGCCCCGAGGCCCTCAAGTTTGGCAATTCCGCACCCACAATGCAGCACTGTGCCTGCCCTCTAGAAAAAAAATTATTCCCTCATGAGCTGCCCAGGCACCTTAAATGAGGGTAAACCTACACAGCACTCGACTTTAACCAAATTATATAGTCTAAACTGGGCACTAATGCACTGTCGAACACAACCTGAGACCGGACCTACTGACCAACACCCAGAAAGCTGACCGCACACTGAGCACATAAAACCCGGAATGGCCTTAGGTCATCATCTCTTCCCTACTTCAGTTTTCAGACTTCAGAACGGAGACCTTATCTCCAATCACTGCCCATGGTTCAGTGTGATTCAGAAATCAGAACTCCTCCTTACCCATGGCAAGAACCCTTGCGGTCTGGCCTACACAACCTACAGGCTCAAGCCCCTGTAGCCAAACCTGAGGACTGTACTTGCCCTTTCCAAGGGAATGGTATGTGCCCAGTCCAATGGCCACAACCCTACTAATAGGATAAATCTCCAAAGTCCCTGAGGCCATCCCAATAGTTGTGGCTTCCCAGGACAAACAGGGGCAATCTGAGCCCATCTGAGCACCTACCTGCACTCAGAACCGTAGACTGATGTCCCCAGAGGTAAAAAGGAATGAACAGGCCCCTAGGCACTAATAGGATCCATTGCTTTGGTTTCCAGGCATCTCTCCTCAGAGGCCTGGATTTCAATACCAGCCTATGGCTGTTTCTTGACTCACTCATCAGAACAAATCTCATCTACACATGGGAAACATGCACGTTGGAGCTGTGTCAAAGCCTCTGTTTAGGAGAACCCTTCAGGGCCCCAGTGCCACCGCTTCATTCCAAGGTCTCCATAGACACAAAAACATATTAGGACACATCCACAGGAGAGTCCATTTCAACTCAGCCTCCTCGGTTGCTCCCCCCTCATCCAGCAGATCTAACCTTTCTTATTGCTTGGAGACAATTGGAATGCGAGGTGGGCTACCCAGCCATCCATCCTTTGAACCCTGCTCGGAATCGTTGACCTGGAGCCAACCAACAGGTCTCAATTGTCCTGCAGAAGAATCTTTGCAGTTTGGAGCTTCTCACAACTCCCAACGTGGGAAAACGCCCATGGCGTCGTGATGCACCCCCGCTTCAAGAAGGGGCCATCAGGGACAGAAAGTCCAACCTGAGCGATCGTCTGATCCTTGCCCTGACTTCAGGTGCACGAGATCTCGATTGAGGTCTGTAGATTGTGCCTGCCATATCCTCACCCAGAAACCTTGGCCTAGTTTGGGTTCTCAGACTTCCGTCCTCAGACTACTGGCCCACAAGCCCTCCTGTTTGGCAATCCAGAACTACAATGCCGCACTCTGCCTGCCCTTCAGAAGAAAAACATTGCCCTCTGGGGCTACCCAGAATCCTCAAATGAGGATCAACCTGAACGCCATTCGGCTGTACCCCAAATATATAGACTGACCTGGGCCCTATTGCACTTTCTGACCCGGCCTGAGCCTGGACCTCCTGGCCCCACCCAGACAGCTGGCCGCACACTTAGCACATCGGACCCGCCATGGCCTTAGGTCGTCATCTCTTCTCAACCTCGGTTTCCAGGCTTCAGAACCTAGACCTGATCTCCAATCACTGCCCTGGTTTGAAAATGATGCAGAAATCAGAGCTCTTTCCCCATGGCAAGAAACCTTGTGTTTGGAAGGTTGTCCAACGTTCAGTGTAGTTGGAACCAGTGTGGCCCATGAAGCCCAGCCCATGCTTGCGGGCCACATTGGTCACAAACACACATTGTGACCCTCAGCCTGAGCCCAGTCCTCAGGTAAGGCCTCTCAGTGGCTGGATGAAGAGACAGCATATTGGGCTTGCCATGCCCCTAGGCCCCAATTTTTAACCATAGTTCGGGTTGTCCCTTCACTCTTCCCCAGGGCTCTGCTTTGGAATTCCTCTTTTGGTGGGATACCTGAGTTTACAAACCTGAAAGGAGTCCTCCCATCCCACAGATTGACGAAAAACAATTGGGATCGCGCCAAATCCACAGAGAGGAAGATTCGTCCATGGCCCATGATGCCTCCCCAACATTCCACGGCCATCGCTGATACAAAATCCAGAGACAAAAGCCTGAGCAAGCGCCTCAGACTCGCTCATTCTTCAGATCCTGAAGAGTTCTTCTCATGGTTTGTAGATCGGGCGTGCCATACCTACGGCCCCAAACCTAAGCTGAGTTTGTGTTTTCAGACTTCTGTCCTCAAAGTCCTGGGCCACACTCCCTCCAGGCTGGGGCCCCTGGAGTCACACATTAGGACTGCGCCTACCCATTCCATGGGAATTCTGCCCATTCCATTGTCAAAAATCGCACAAATTAGGAGAACAATCCAAAGTCCCTGAGGCCATCCCAATAGTTGTGGCTTCCCAGGACAAACAGGGGCAATCTGAGCCCATCTGAGCACCTACCTGCACTCAGACCCGTAGACTGATGTCCCCAGAGGTAAAAAGGAACGAACAGGCCCCTAGGCACTAATAGGATCCATGCCTTTGGTTTCCAGGCATCTCTCCTCAGAGGTCTGGATTTCAATACCAGCATATGGCTGTTTCTTGACTCACCCATCAGAACAAATCTCATCTACACATGGGAAACATGCACGTTGGAGCTGTGTCAAAGCCTCTGTTTAGGAGAACCCTTCAGGGCCCCAGTGCCACCGCTTCATTCCAAGGTCTCCATAGACACAAAAACATATTAGGACACATCCACAGGAGAGTCCATTTCAACTCAGCCTCCTCGGTTGCTCCCCCCTCATCCAGCAGATCTAACCTTTCTTGTTGCTTGGAGACAATTGGAATGCGAGGTGGGCTACCCTGCCATCCATTCTTTGAACCCTGCTCGGAATCGTTGGCCTGGAGCCAACCAACAGGTCTCAATTGTCCTGCAGAAGAATCTTTGCAGTTTGGAGCTTCTCACAACTCCCAACGTGGGAAAACCCCCATGGCCTCGTGATCCACCCCCCCTTCAAGAAGGGGCCATCAGGGACAGAAAGTCCAACCTGAGCGATCGTCTGATCCTTGCTCTGACTTCAGGTGCACGAGATCTCGATTGAGGTCTGTAGATTGTGCCTGCCATATCCTCACCCAGAAACCTTGGCCTAGTTTGGGTTCTCAGACTTCCGTCCTCAGACTACTGGCCCACAAGCCCTCCTGTTTGGCAATCCAGAACTACAATGCCGCACTCTGCCTGCCCTTCAGAAGAAAAACATTGCCCTCTGGGGCTACCCAGAAACCCCAAATGAGGATCAACCTGCACGCCATTCGGCTGTACCCCAAATATATAGACTGACCTGGGCCCTATTGCACTTTCTGACCCGGCCTGAGCCTGGACCTCCTGGCCCCACCCAGACAGCTGGCCGCACACTTAGCACATCGGACCCGCCATGGCCTTAGGTCGTCATCTCTTCTCAACCTCGGTTTCCAGGCTTCAGAACCTAGACCTGATCTCCAATCACTGCCCTGGTTTGAAAATGATGCAGAAATCAGAGCTCTTTCCCCATGGCAAGAAACCTTGTGTTTGGAAGGTTGTCCAACGTTCAGTATAGTTGGAACCAGTGTGGCCCATGAAGCCCAGCCCATGCTTGCGGGCCACATTGGTCACAAACACACATTGTGACCCTCAGCCTGAGCCCAGTCCTCAGGTAAGGCCTCTCAGTGGCTGGATGAAGAGACAGCATATTGGGCTTGCCATGCCCCTACCTAGGCCCCAAATTTTAACCATAGTTCGGGTTGTCCCTTCACTCTTCCCCAGGGCTCTGCTTTGGAATTCCTCTTTGGCGGGATACCTGAGTTTACAAACCTGAAAGGAGTCCTCCCATCCCACAGATTGACGAAAAACAACTGGGATCGCGCCAAATCCACAGAGAGGAAGATTCGTCCATGGCCCATGATGCCTCCCCAACATTCCACGGCCATCGCTGATACAAAATCCAGAGACAAAAGCCTGAGCAAGCGCCTCAGACTCGCTCATTCTTCATATCCTGAAGAGGTCTTCTCATGGTTTGTAGATCGGGCGTGCCATACCTACGGCCCCAAACCTAAGCTGAGTTTGTGTTTTCAGACTTCTGTCCTCAAAGTCCTGGGCCACACTCCCTCCAGGCTGGGGCCCCTGGAGTCACACATTAGGACTGCGCCTACCCATTCCATGGGAATTCTGCCCATTCCATTGTCAAAAATCGCACAAATTAGGAGAACCATCCAAAGTCCCTGAGGCCATCCCAATCGTGCAGGTCGCCCGGGACAAAAAAGGGCGGTTGATACCAGCTGAGCATCTACCTCCACTCATACCATAGATGGATGTCCCCAGAGAAGAAGATTGAACCAGACAGGACCCGAGGCCATTATCGGATCCATTGCTTTGCTTTACAGGCATGTCTCCTCAAAAGCCTGGATTCCAATACCAGCAGAGGGGATTTCCTGAGGCACGCATCAGAACAAATCTCGTCTCCACAAGGAAACATGTGCATTGGAGCTGTGTCAAAAGCTTAGGAGAATACTTCAGGGTCCCGGTGCCACCGCCCCATTCCAAGGCTCTCATGGACACAAACACACATTGCGACCCATCCTCAGGAAAGTCCATTTCAACTCAGCCACCCCGGTTGCTCCCGCAGATCCATTGGATCTAAACTGTCTCGTTGCTAGGAGGCAATTGGAATCCGAGGCGGACTTCCCAGGCATCCATCCTCGAACGGTGCTCTGGTTTCATTCCATATGGGATGTCCTGGAGCTGTCCAACAGGTCTCAATTGTCCCGCAGAAGGAATCCTTGAAGGGGGCATCCCACATCTCCCAACGTGGAAAACCTCCATGGCCTCGAGATTCCGCTCCCTTCATGAAGGGGCCGTCATGCACAGAAACTCCAAACTGAGCCAACGTCTGATCCTCGCCCTGACTTTAGATGCATGAGATATTGGTTCACATCTGCAGGGGGTACCTGCCGTGCCCTCACCCTGAATCCGAAGTCTAGCTTGTGTTCTCAGACTTCCGTCCTCACTCTCCTGGCCCCGAAGCCCTCAAGTTTGGCAATTCCGGACCGACAATGAAGCACTCTGCCTGCCCTCTAGAAAAAATATATTGCCTAATGAGCTGCCCAGGCAGCTTAAATGAGGATAAACCTACACAGCACTCGCCTCTACCCAAATTATATAGTCTAACCTGGGCACTAATGCACTGTCTGACACAACCGGAGCCCAGACCTTTTGACCAACTCCCAGACAGCTGACCGCACACTGAGCACATCAGACCCGCCATGGCCTTATGTCATCATCTCTTCCCTACCTCAGTTTTCAGTCTTCAGAACCTAGACCTTATCTCCAATCACTGCCCACGGGTGACTGTGATGCAGAAATCATAACTCTTCCTGACCCATGGCAAGAAACCTTGTGGTTGGCATGTTGTCCAACGTTCAGTGTAGGAGAAAAAAGTATTCACAATGAGGCCCCGCCCATTCTTGAGTGCGACGAGAGCATAAACACACATTGTGACCTCAGCGTGGGTCCTGTCCTCTAGGAATTCCTCTCAGTGGCTGGATCATTAGATGTCATAATGGGCTTGACATGTCCCTAGGCCCCAATTTTTACCAGATTTCTGGTTGCCCAGTCGCCCCTCCCCAGGGCTCTACTCTGGAATCCCTCATTAGGTGGGACATCTGAGGTTGAAACACAAAAGGAAACAAATCAACAACAACAAAAAAAAACGGACTTCTTCCATCCCCAGTATGACCCCAAACTCTTTGGACGGGGCCGGAACCCCAGAGAGTAAGACTCGTCCATTTCCCATGAAGTCATCCTGGCAATTTCACGACCATGAGCGACACGATATCCAGAGACAAATACTTGATCAAGAGACTCACACTCGCCCTTTTTTCATATCCCAAAGAGTTCTCCTCATGGTCTGTAGATCAGTCCTGCCATACCTATGACCTGAAACATAAGCCGAGTTTGTGTTTTCAGACAACTGTCCAAACAGGTCTGGCGTACACACGCTACAGGCTCAAGCCCCTGTAGCCAAACCTGAGGACTGTACTTGCCTTTTCCAAGGGAATAGTATGTGCCCAGTCCAATGGCCACAACCCTACTAATAGGATAAATCTCCAAAATCCCTGAGGCCATCCCAATAGTTGTGGCTTCCCAGGACAAACAGGGGCAATCTGAGCCCATCTGAGCACCTACCTGTACTCAGACCCGTAGACTGATGTCCCCAGAAGTAAAAAGGAACGAACAGGCCCCTAGGCACTAATAGGATCCATTGCTTTGGTTTCCAGGCATCTCTCCTCAGAGGTCTGGATTTCAATACCAGCATATGGCTGTTTCTTGACTCACCCATCAGAACAAATCTCATCTACACATGGGAAACATGCACGTTGGAGCTGTGTCAAAGCCTCTGTTTAGGAGAACCCTTCAGGGCCCCAGTGCCACCGCTTCATTCCAAGGTCTCCATAGACACAAAAACATATTAGGACACATCCACAGGAGAGTCCATTTCAACTCAGCCTCCTCGGTTGCTCCCCCCTCATCCAGCAGATCTAACCTTTCTTGTTGCTTGGAGACAATTGGAATGCGAGGTGGGCTACCCAGCCATCCATCCTTTGAACCCTGCTCGGAATCGTTGGCCTGGAGCCAACCAACAGGTCTCAATTGTCCTGCAGAAGAATCTTTGCAGTTTGGAGCTTCTCACAACTCCCAACGTGGGAAAACCCCCATGGCCTCGTGATCCACCCCCCCTTCAAGAAGGGGCCATCAGGGACAGAAAGTCCAACCTGAGCGATCGTCTGATCCTTGCTCTGACTTCAGGTGCACGAGATCTCGATTGAGGTCTGTAGATTGTGCCTGCCATATCCTCACCCAGAAACCTTGGCCTAGTTTGGGTTCTCAGACTTCCGTCCTCAGACTACTGGCCCACAAGCCCTCCTGTTTGGCAATCCAGAACTACAATGCCGCACTCTGCCTGCCCTTCAGAAGAAAAACATTGCCCTCTGGGGCTACCCAGAAACCCCAAATGAGGATCAACCTGCACGCCATTCGGCTGTACCCCAAATATATAGACTGACCTGGGCCCTATTGCACTTTCTGACCCGGCCTGAGCCTGGACCTCCTGGCCCCACCCAGACAGCTGGCCGCACACTTAGCACATCGGACCCGCCATGGCCTTAGGTCGTCATCTCTTCTCAACCTCGGTTTCCAGGCTTCAGAACCTAGACCTGATCTCCAATCACTGCCCTGGTTTGAAAATGATGCAGAAATCAGAGCTCTTTCCCCATGGCAAGAAACCTTGTGTTTGGAAGGTTGTCCAACGTTCAGTGTAGTTGGAACCAGTGTGGCCCATGAAGCCCAGCCCATGCTTGCGGGCCACATTGGTCACAAACACACATTGTGACCCTCAGCCTGAGCCCAGTCCTCAGGTAAGGCCTCTCAGTGGCTGGATGAAGAGACAGCATATTGGGCTTGCCATGCCCCTAGGCCCCAATTTTTAACCATAGTTCGGGTTGTCCCTTCACTCTTCCCCAGGGCTCTGCTTTGGAATTCCTCTTTTGGTGGGATACCTGAGTTTACAAACCTGAAAGGAGTCCTCCCATCCCACAGATTGACGAAAAACAATTGGGATCGCGCCAAATCCACAGAGAGGAAGATTCGTCCATGGCCCATGATGCCTCCCCAACATTCCACGGCCATCGCTGATACAAAATCCAGAGACAAAAGCCTGAGCAAGCGCCTCAGACTCGCTCATTCTTCAGATCCTGAAGAGTTCTTCTCATGGTTTGTAGATCGGGCGTGCCATACCTACGGCCCCAAACCTAAGCTGAGTTTGTGTTTTCAGACTTCTGTCCTCAAAGTCCTGGGCCACACTCCCTCCAGGCTGGGGCCCCTGGAGTCACACATTAGGACTGCGCCTACCCATTCCATGGGAATTCTGCCCATTCCATTGTCAAAAATCGCACAAATTAGGAGAACCATCCAAAGTCCCTGAGGCCATCCCAATCGTGCAGGTCGCCCGGGACAAAAAAGGGCGGTTGATACCAGCTGAGCATCTACCTCCACTCATACCATAGATGGATGTCCCCAGAGAAGAAGATTGAACCAGACAGGACCCGAGGCCATTATCGGATCCATTGCTTTGCTTTACAGGCATGTCTCCTCAAAAGCCTGGATTCCAATACCAGCAGAGGGGATTTCCTGAGGCACGCATCAGAACAAATCTCGTCTCCACAAGGAAACATGTGCATTGGAGCTGTGTCAAAAGCTTAGGAGAATACTTCAGGGTCCCGGTGCCACCGCCCCATTCCAAGGCTCTCATGGACACAAACACATTGCGACCCATCCTCAGGAAAGTCCATTTCAACTCAGCCACCCCGGTTGCTCCCGCAGATCCATTGGATCTAAACTGTCTCGTTGCTAGGAGGCAATTGGAATCCGAGGCGGACTTCCCAGGCATCCATCCTCGAACGGTGCTCTGGTTTCATTCCATATGGGATGTCCTGGAGCTGTCCAACAGGTCTCAATTGTCCCGCAGAAGGAATCCTTGAAGGGGGCATCCCACATCTCCCAACGTGGAAAACCTCCATGGCCTCGAGATTCCGCTCCCTTCATGAAGGGGCCGTCATGCACAGAAACTCCAAACTGAGCCAACGTCTGATCCTCGCCCTGACTTTAGATGCATGAGATATTGGTTCACATCTGCAGGGGGTACCTGCCGTGCCCTCACCCTGAATCCGAAGTCTAGCTTGTGTTCTCAGACTTCCGTCCTCACTCTCCTGGCCCCGAAGCCCTCAAGTTTGGCAATTCCGGACCGACAATGAAGCACTCTGCCTGCCCTCTAGAAAAAATATATTGCCTAATGAGCTGCCCAGGCAGCTTAAATGAGGATAAACCTACACAGCACTCGCCTCTACCCAAATTATATAGTCTAACCTGGGCACTAATGCACTGTCTGACACAACCGGAGCCCAGACCTTTTGACCAACTCCCAGACAGCTGACCGCACACTGAGCACATCAGACCCGCCATGGCCTTATGTCATCATCTCTTCCCTACCTCAGTTTTCAGTCTTCAGAACCTAGACCTTATCTCCAATCACTGCCCACGGGTGACTGTGATGCAGAAATCATAACTCTTCCTGACCCATGGCAAGAAACCTTGTGGTTGGCATGTTGTCCAACGTTCAGTGTAGGAGAAAAAAGTATTCACAATGAGGCCCCGCCCATTCTTGAGTGCGACGAGAGCATAAACACACATTGTGACCTCAGCGTGGGTCCTGTCCTCTAGGAATTCCTCTCAGTGGCTGGATCATTAGATGTCATAATGGGCTTGACATGTCCCTAGGCCCCAATTTTTACCAGATTTCTGGTTGCCCAGTCGCCCCTCCCCAGGGCTCTACTCTGGAATCCCTCATTAGGTGGGACATCTGAGGTTGAAACACAAAAGGAAACAAATCAACAACAACAAAAAAAACGGACTTCTTCCATCCCCAGTATGACCCCAAACTCTTTGGACGGGGCCGGAACCCCAGAGAGTAAGACTCGTCCATTTCCCATGAAGTCATCCTGGCAATTTCACGACCATGAGCGACACGATATCCAGAGACAAATACTTGATCAAGAGACTCACACTCGCCCTTTTTTCATATCCCAAAGAGTTCTCCTCATGGTCTGTAGATCAGTCCTGCCATACCTATGACCTGAAACATAAGCCGAGTTTGTGTTTTCAGACAACTGTCCAAACAGGTCTGGCGTACACACGCTACAGGCTCAAGCCCCTGTAGCCAAACCTGAGGACTGTACTTGCCTTTTCCAAGGGAATAGTATGTGCCCAGTCCAATGGCCACAACCCTACTAATAGGATAAATCTCCAAAATCCCTGAGGCCATCCCAATAGTTGTGGCTTCCCAGGACAAACAGGGGCAATCTGAGCCCATCTGAGCACCTACCTGTACTCAGACCCGTAGACTGATGTCCCCAGAAGTAAAAAGGAACGAACAGGCCCCTAGGCACTAATAGGATCCATTGCTTTGGTTTCCAGGCATCTCTCCTCAGAGGTCTGGATTTCAATACCAGCATATGGCTGTTTCTTGACTCACCCATCAGAACAAATCTCATCTACACATGGGAAACATGCACGTTGGAGCTGTGTCAAAGCCTCTGTTTAGGAGAACCCTTCCGGGCCCCAGTGCCACCGCTTCATTCCAAGGTCTCCATAGACACAAAAACATATTAGGACACATCCACAGGAGAGTCCATTTCAACTCAGCCTCCTCGGTTGCTCCCCCCTCATCCAGCAGATCTAACCTTTCTTGTTGCTTGGAGACAATTGGAATGCGAGGTGGGCTACCCAGCCATCCATCCTTTGAACCCTGCTCGGAATCGTTGGCCTGGAGCCAACCAACAGGTCTCAATTGTCCTGCAGAAGAATCTTTGCAGTTTGGAGCTTCTCACAACTCCCAACGTGGGAAAACCCCCATGGCCTCGTGATCCACCCCCCCTTCAAGAAGGGGCCATCAGGGACAGAAAGTCCAACCTGAGCGATCGTCTGATCCTTGCTCTGACTTCAGGTGCACGAGATCTCGATTGAGGTCTGTAGATTGTGCCTGCCATATCCTCACCCAGAAACCTTGGCCTAGTTTGGGTTCTCAGACTTCCGTCCTCAGACTACTGGCCCACAAGCCCTCCTGTTTGGCAATCCAGAACTACAATGCCGCACTCTGCCTGCCCTTCAGAAGAAAAACATTGCCCTCTGGGGCTACCCAGAAACCCCAAATGAGGATCAACCTGCACGCCATTCGGCTGTACCCCAAATATATAGACTGACCTGGGCCCTATTGCACTTTCTGACCCGGCCTGAGCCTGGACCTCCTGGCCCCACCCAGACAGCTGGCCGCACACTTAGCACATCGGACCCGCCATGGCCTTAGGTCGTCATCTCTTCTCAACCTCGGTTTCCAGGCTTCAGAACCTAGACCTGATCTCCAATCACTGCCCTGGTTTGAAAATGATGCAGAAATCAGAGCTCTTTCCCCATGGCAAGAAACCTTGTGTTTGGAAGGTTGTCCAACGTTCAGTGTAGTTGGAACCAGTGTGGCCCATGAAGCCCAGCCCATGCTTGCGGGCCACATTGGTCACAAACACACATTGTGACCCTCAGCCTGAGCCCAGTCCTCAGGTAAGGCCTCTCAGTGGCTGGATGAAGAGACAGCATATTGGGCTTGCCATGCCCCTAGGCCCCAATTTTTAACCATAGTTCGGGTTGTCCCTTCACTCTTCCCCAGGGCTCTGCTTTGGAATTCCTCTTTTGGTGGGATACCTGAGTTTACAAACCTGAAAGGAGTCCTCCCATCCCACAGATTGACGAAAAACAATTGGGATCGCGCCAAATCCACAGAGAGGAAGATTCGTCCATGGCCCATGATGCCTCCCCAACATTCCACGGCCATCGCTGATACAAAATCCAGAGACAAAAGCCTGAGCAAGCGCCTCAGACTCGCTCATTCTTCAGATCCTGAAGAGTTCTTCTCATGGTTTGTAGATCGGGCGTGCCATACCTACGGCCCCAAACCTAAGCTGAGTTTGTGTTTTCAGACTTCTGTCCTCAAAGTCCTGGGCCACACTCCCTCCAGGCTGGGGCCCCTGGAGTCACACATTAGGACTGCGCCTACCCATTCCATGGGAATTCTGCCCATTCCATTGTCAAAAATCGCACAAATTAGGAGAACCATCCAAAGTCCCTGAGGCCATCCCAATCGTGCAGGTCGCCCGGGACAAAAAAGGGCGGTTGATACCAGCTGAGCATCTACCTCCACTCATACCATAGATGGATGTCCCCAGAGAAGAAGATTGAACCAGACAGGACCCGAGGCCATTATCGGATCCATTGCTTTGCTTTACAGGCATGTCTCCTCAAAAGCCTGGATTCCAATACCAGCAGAGGGGATTTCCTGAGGCACGCATCAGAACAAATCTCGTCTCCACAAGGAAACATGTGCATTGGAGCTGTGTCAAAAGCTTAGGAGAATACTTCAGGGTCCCGGTGCCACCGCCCCATTCCAAGGCTCTCATGGACACAAACACACATTGCGACCCATCCTCAGGAAAGTCCATTTCAACTCAGCCACCCCGGTTGCTCCCGCAGATCCATTGGATCTAAACTGTCTCGTTGCTAGGAGGCAATTGGAATCCGAGGCGGACTTCCCAGGCATCCATCCTCGAACGGTGCTCTGGTTTCATTCCATATGGGATGTCCTGGAGCTGTCCAACAGGTCTCAATTGTCCCGCAGAAGGAATCCTTGAAGGGGGCATCCCACATCTCCCAACGTGGAAAACCTCCATGGCCTCGAGATTCCGCTCCCTTCATGAAGGGGCCGTCATGCACAGAAACTCCAAACTGAGCCAACGTCTGATCCTCGCCCTGACTTTAGATGCATGAGATATTGGTTCACATCTGCAGGGGGTACCTGCCGTGCCCTCACCCTGAATCCGAAGTCTAGCTTGTGTTCTCAGACTTCCGTCCTCACTCTCCTGGCCCCGAAGCCCTCAAGTTTGGCAATTCCGGACCGACAATGAAGCACTCTGCCTGCCCTCTAGAAAAAATATATTGCCTAATGAGCTGCCCAGGCAGCTTAAATGAGGATAAACCTACACAGCACTCGCCTCTACCCAAATTATATAGTCTAACCTGGGCACTAATGCACTGTCTGACACAACCGGAGCCCAGACCTTTTGACCAACTCCCAGACAGCTGACCGCACACTGAGCACATCAGACCCGCCATGGCCTTATGTCATCATCTCTTCCCTACCTCAGTTTTCAGTCTTCAGAACCTAGACCTTATCTCCAATCACTGCCCACGGGTGACTGTGATGCAGAAATCATAACTCTTCCTGACCCATGGCAAGAAACCTTGTGGTTGGCATGTTGTCCAACGTTCAGTGTAGGAGAAAAAAGTATTCACAATGAGGCCCCGCCCATTCTTGAGTGCGACGAGAGCATAAACACACATTGTGACCTCAGCGTGGGTCCTGTCCTCTAGGAATTCCTCTCAGTGGCTGGATCATTAGATGTCATAATGGGCTTGACATGTCCCTAGGCCCCAATTTTTACCAGATTTCTGGTTGCCCAGTCGCCCCTCCCCAGGGCTCTACTCTGGAATCCCTCATTAGGTGGGACATCTGAGGTTGAAACACAAAAGGAAACAAATCAACAACAACAAAAAAAAACGGACTTCTTCCATCCCCAGTATGACCCCAAACTCTTTGGACGGGGCCGGAACCCCAGAGAGTAAGACTCGTCCATTTCCCATGAAGTCATCCTGGCAATTTCACGACCATGAGCGACACGATATCCAGAGACAAATACTTGATCAAGAGACTCACACTCGCCCTTTTTTCATATCCCGAAGAGTTCTCCTCATGGTCTGTAGATCAGTCCTGCCATACCTATGACCTGAAACATAAGCCGAGTTTGTGTTTTCAGACAACTGTCCAAACAGGTCTGGCGTACACACGCTACAGGCTCAAGCCCCTGTAGCCAAACCTGAGGACTGTACTTGCACTTTTCAATGGAATTGTATGTGCCCAGTCCAATGGCCACAACCCTACTAATAGGATAAATCTCCAAAGTCCCTGAGGCCATCCCAATAGTTGTGGCTTCCCAGGACAAACAGGGGCAATCTGAGCCCATCTGAGCACCTACCTGCACTCAGACCCGTAGACTGATGTCCCCAGAGGTAAAAAGGAACGAACAGGCCCCTAGGCACTAATAGGATCCATGGCTTTGGTTTCCAGGCATCTCTCCTCAGAGGCCTGGATTTCAATACCAGCATATGGCTGTTTCTTGACTCACCCATCAGAACAAATCTCATCTACACATGGGAAACATGCACGTTGGAGCTGTGTCAAAGCCTCTGTTTAGGAGAACCCTTCAGGGACCCAGTGCCAGGGCTTCATTCCAAGGTCTCCATAGACACAAAAACATATTAGGACACATCCACAGGAGAGTCCATTTCAACTCAGCCTCCTCGGTTGCTCCCCCCTCATCCAGCAGATCTAACCTTTCTTGTTGCTTGGAGACAATTGGAATGCGAGGTGGGCTACCCAGCCATCCATCCTTTGAACCCTGCTCGGAATCGTTGGCCTGGAGCCAACCAACAGGTCTCAATTGTCCTGCAGAAGAATCTTTGCAGTTTGGAGCTTCTCACAACTCCCAACGTGGGAAAACCCCCATGGCCTCGTGATCCACCCCCCCTTCAAGAAGGGGCCATCAGGGACAGAAAGTCCAACCTGAGCGATCGTCTGATCCTTGCTCTGACTTCAGGTGCACGAGATCTCGATTGAGGTCTGTAGATTGTGCCTGCCATATCCTCACCCAGAAACCTTGGCCTAGTTTGGGTTCTCAGACTTCCGTCCTCAGACTACTGGCCCACAAGCCCTCCTGTTTGGCAATCCAGAACTACAATGCCGCACTCTGCCTGCCCTTCAGAAGAAAAACATTGCCCTCTGGGGCTACCCAGAAACCCCAAATGAGGATCAACCTGCACGCCATTCGGCTGTACCCCAAATATATAGACTGACCTGGGCCCTATTGCACTTTCTGACCCGGCCTGAGCCTGGACCTCCTGGCCCCACCCAGACAGCTGGCCGCACACTTAGCACATCGGACCCGCCATGGCCTTAGGTCGTCATCTCTTCTCAACCTCGGTTTCCAGGCTTCAGAACCTAGACCTGATCTCCAATCACTGCCCTGGTTTGAAAATGATGCAGAAATCAGAGCTCTTTCCCCATGGCAAGAAACCTTGTGTTTGGAAGGTTGTCCAACGTTCAGTGTAGTTGGAACCAGTGTGGCCCATGAAGCCCAGCCCATGCTTGCGGGCCACATTGGTCACAAACACACATTGTGACCCTCAGCCTGAGCCCAGTCCTCAGGTAAGGCCTCTCAGTGGCTGGATGAAGAGACAGCATATTGGGCTTGCCATGCCCCTAGGCCCCAATTTTTAACCATAGTTCGGGTTGTCCCTTCACTCTTCCCCAGGGCTCTGCTTTGGAATTCCTCTTTTGGTGGGATACCTGAGTTTACAAACCTGAAAGGAGTCCTCCCATCCCACAGATTGACGAAAAACAATTGGGATCGCGCCAAATCCACAGAGAGGAAGATTCGTCCATGGCCCATGATGCCTCCCCAACATTCCACGGCCATCGCTGATACAAAATCCAGAGACAAAAGCCTGAGCAAGCGCCTCAGACTCGCTCATTCTTCAGATCCTGAAGAGTTCTTCTCATGGTTTGTAGATCGGGCGTGCCATACCTACGGCCCCAAACCTAAGCTGAGTTTGTGTTTTCAGACTTCTGTCCTCAAAGTCCTGGGCCACACTCCCTCCAGGCTGGGGCCCCTGGAGTCACACATTAGGACTGCGCCTACCCATTCCATGGGAATTCTGCCCATTCCATTGTCAAAAATCGCACAAATTAGGAGAACCATCCAAAGTCCCTGAGGCCATCCCAATCGTGCAGGTCGCCCGGGACAAAAAAGGGCGGTTGATACCAGCTGAGCATCTACCTCCACTCATACCATAGATGGATGTCCCCAGAGAAGAAGATTGAACCAGACAGGACCCGAGGCCATTATCGGATCCATTGCTTTGCTTTACAGGCATGTCTCCTCAAAAGCCTGGATTCCAATACCAGCAGAGGGGATTTCCTGAGGCACGCATCAGAACAAATCTCGTCTCCACAAGGAAACATGTGCATTGGAGCTGTGTCAAAAGCTTAGGAGAATACTTCAGGGTCCCGGTGCCACCGCCCCATTCCAAGGCTCTCATGGACACAAACACACATTGCGACCCATCCTCAGGAAAGTCCATTTCAACTCAGCCACCCCGGTTGCTCCCGCAGATCCATTGGATCTAAACTGTCTCGTTGCTAGGAGGCAATTGGAATCCGAGGCGGACTTCCCAGGCATCCATCCTCGAACGGTGCTCTGGTTTCATTCCATATGGGATGTCCTGGAGCTGTCCAACAGGTCTCAATTGTCCCGCAGAAGGAATCCTTGAAGGGGGCATCCCACATCTCCCAACGTGGAAAACCTCCATGGCCTCGAGATTCCGCTCCCTTCATGAAGGGGCCGTCATGCACAGAAACTCCAAACTGAGCCAACGTCTGATCCTCGCCCTGACTTTAGATGCATGAGATATTGGTTCACATCTGCAGGGGGTACCTGCCGTGCCCTCACCCTGAATCCGAAGTCTAGCTTGTGTTCTCAGACTTCCGTCCTCACTCTCCTGGCCCCGAAGCCCTCAAGTTTGGCAATTCCGGACCGACAATGAAGCACTCTGCCTGCCCTCTAGAAAAAATATATTGCCTAATGAGCTGCCCAGGCAGCTTAAATGAGGATAAACCTACACAGCACTCGCCTCTACCCAAATTATATAGTCTAACCTGGGCACTAATGCACTGTCTGACACAACCGAAGCCCAGACCTTTTGACCAACTCCCAGACAGCTGACCGCACACTGAGCACATCAGACCCGCCATGGCCTTATGTCATCATCTCTTCCCTACCTCAGTTTTCAGTCTTCAGAACCTAGACCTTATCTCCAATCACTGCCCACGGGTGACTGTGATGCAGAAATCATAACTCTTCCTGACCCATGGCAAGAAACCTTGTGGTTGGCATGTTGTCCAACGTTCAGTGTAGGAGAAAAAAGTATTCACAATGAGGCCCCGCCCATTCTTGAGTGCGACGAGAGCATAAACACACATTGTGACCTCAGCGTGGGTCCTGTCCTCTAGGAATTCCTCTCAGTGGCTGGATCATTAGATGTCATAATGGGCTTGACATGTCCCTAGGCCCCAATTTTTACCAGATTTCTGGTTGCCCAGTCGCCCCTCCCCAGGGCTCTACTCTGGAATCCCTCATTAGGTGGGACATCTGAGGTTGAAACACAAAAGGAAACAAATCAACAACAACAAAAAAAAACGGACTTCTTCCATCCCCAGTATGACCCCAAACTCTTTGGACGGGGCCGGAACCCCAGAGAGTAAGACTCGTCCATTTCCCATGAAGTCATCCTGGCAATTTCACGACCATGAGCGACACGATATCCAGAGACAAATACTTGATCAAGAGACTCACACTCGCCCTTTTTTCATATCCCGAAGAGTTCTCCTCATGGTCTGTAGATCAGTCCTGCCATACCTATGACCTGAAACATAAGCCGAGTTTGTGTTTTCAGACAACTGTCCAAACAGGTCTGGCGTACACACGCTACAGGCTCAAGCCCCTGTAGCCAAACCTGAGGACTGTACTTGCACTTTTCAATGGAATTGTATGTGCCCAGTCCAATGGCCACAACCCTACTAATAGGATAAATCTCCAAAGTCCCTGAGGCCATCCCAATAGTTGTGGCTTCCCAGGACAAACAGGGGCAATCTGAGCCCATCTGAGCACCTACCTGCACTCAGACCCGTAGACTGATGTCCCCAGAGGTAAAAAGGAACGAACAGGCCCCTAGGCACTAATAGGATCCATTGCTTTGGTTTCCAGGCATCTCTCCTCAGAGGCCTGGATTTCAATACCAGCATATGGCTGTTTCTTGACTCACCCATCAGAACAAATCTCATCTACACATGGGAAACATGCACGTTGGAGCTGTGTCAAAGCCTCTGTTTAGGAGAACCCTTCAGGGCCCCAGTGCCACCGCTTCATTCCAAGGTCTCCATAGACACAAAAACCTATTAGGACACATCCACAGGAGAGTCCATTTCAACTCAGCCTCCTCGGTTGCTCCCCCCTCATCCAGCAGATCTAACCTTTCTTGTTGCTTGGAGACAATTGGAATGCGAGGTGGGCTACCCAGCCATCCATCCTTTGAACCCTGCTCGGAATCGTTGGCCTGGAGCCAACCAACAGGTCTCAATTGTCCTGCAGAAGAATCTTTGCAGTTTGGAGCTTCTCACAACTCCCAACGTGGGAAAACCCCCATGGCCTCGTGATCCACCCCCCCTTCAAGAAGGGGCCATCAGGGACAGAAAGTCCAACCTGAGCGATCGTCTGATCCTTGCTCTGACTTCAGGTGCACGAGATCTCGATTGAGGTCTGTAGATTGTGCCTGCCATATCCTCACCCAGAAACCTTGGCCTAGTTTGGGTTCTCAGACTTCCGTCCTCAGACTACTGGCCCACAAGCCCTCCTGTTTGGCAATCCAGAACTACAATGCCGCACTCTGCCTGCCCTTCAGAAGAAAAACATTGCCCTCTGGGGCTACCCAGAAACCCCAAATGAGGATCAACCTGCACGCCATTCGGCTGTACCCCAAATATATAGACTGACCTGGGCCCTATTGCACTTTCTGACCCGGCCTGAGCCTGGACCTCCTGGCCCCACCCAGACAGCTGGCCGCACACTTAGCACATCGGACCCGCCATGGCCTTAGGTCGTCATCTCTTCTCAACCTCGGTTTCCAGGCTTCAGAACCTAGACCTGATCTCCAATCACTGCCCTGGTTTGAAAATGATGCAGAAATCAGAGCTCTTTCCCCATGGCAAGAAACCTTGTGTTTGGAAGGTTGTCCAACGTTCAGTGTAGTTGGAACCAGTGTGGCCCATGAAGCCCAGCCCATGCTTGCGGGCCACATTGGTCACAAACACACATTGTGACCCTCAGCCTGAGCCCAGTCCTCAGGTAAGGCCTCTCAGTGGCTGGATGAAGAGACAGCATATTGGGCTTGCCATGCCCCTAGGCCCCAATTTTTAACCATAGTTCGGGTTGTCCCTTCACTCTTCCCCAGGGCTCTGCTTTGGAATTCCTCTTTTGGTGGGATACCTGAGTTTACAAACCTGAAAGGAGTCCTCCCATCCCACAGATTGACGAAAAACAATTGGGATCGCGCCAAATCCACAGAGAGGAAGATTCGTCCATGGCCCATGATGCCTCCCCAACATTCCACGGCCATCGCTGATACAAAATCCAGAGACAAAAGCCTGAGCAAGCGCCTCAGACTCGCTCATTCTTCAGATCCTGAAGAGTTCTTCTCATGGTTTGTAGATCGGGCGTGCCATACCTACGGCCCCAAACCTAAGCTGAGTTTGTGTTTTCAGACTTCTGTCCTCAAAGTCCTGGGCCACACTCCCTCCAGGCTGGGGCCCCTGGAGTCACACATTAGGACTGCGCCTACCCATTCCATGGGAATTCTGCCCATTCCATTGTCAAAAATCGCACAAATTAGGAGAACCATCCAAAGTCCCTGAGGCCATCCCAATCGTGCAGGTCGCCCGGGACAAAAAAGGGCGGTTGATACCAGCTGAGCATCTACCTCCACTCATACCATAGATGGATGTCCCCAGAGAAGAAGATTGAACCAGACAGGACCCGAGGCCATTATCGGATCCATTGCTTTGCTTTACAGGCATGTCTCCTCAAAAGCCTGGATTCCAATACCAGCAGAGGGGATTTCCTGAGGCACGCATCAGAACAAATCTCGTCTCCACAAGGAAACATGTGCATTGGAGCTGTGTCAAAAGCTTAGGAGAATACTTCAGGGTCCCGGTGCCACCGCCCCATTCCAAGGCTCTCATGGACACAAACACACATTGCGACCCATCCTCAGGAAAGTCCATTTCAACTCAGCCACCCCGGTTGCTCCCGCAGATCCATTGGATCTAAACTGTCTCGTTGCTAGGAGGCAATTGGAATCCGAGGCGGACTTCCCAGGCATCCATCCTCGAACGGTGCTCTGGTTTCATTCCATATGGGATGTCCTGGAGCTGTCCAACAGGTCTCAATTGTCCCGCAGAAGGAATCCTTGAAGGGGGCATCCCACATCTCCCAACGTGGAAAACCTCCATGGCCTCGAGATTCCGCTCCCTTCATGAAGGGGCCGTCATGCACAGAAACTCCAAACTGAGCCAACGTCTGATCCTCGCCCTGACTTTAGATGCATGAGATATTGGTTCACATCTGCAGGGGGTACCTGCCGTGCCCTCACCCTGAATCCGAAGTCTAGCTTGTGTTCTCAGACTTCCGTCCTCACTCTCCTGGCCCCGAAGCCCTCAAGTTTGGCAATTCCGGACCGACAATGAAGCACTCTGCCTGCCCTCTAGAAAAAATATATTGCCTAATGAGCTGCCCAGGCAGCTTAAATGAGGATAAACCTACACAGCACTCGCCTCTACCCAAATTATATAGTCTAACCTGGGCACTAATGCACTGTCTGACACAACCGGAGCCCAGACCTTTTGACCAACTCCCAGACAGCTGACCGCACACTGAGCACATCAGACCCGCCATGGCCTTATGTCATCATCTCTTCCCTACCTCAGTTTTCAGTCTTCAGAACCTAGACCTTATCTCCAATCACTGCCCACGGGTGACTGTGATGCAGAAATCATAACTCTTCCTGACCCATGGCAAGAAACCTTGTGGTTGGCATGTTGTCCAACGTTCAGTGTAGGAGAAAAAAGTATTCACAATGAGGCCCCGCCCATTCTTGAGTGCGACGAGAGCATAAACACACATTGTGACCTCAGCGTGGGTCCTGTCCTCTAGGAATTCCTCTCAGTGGCTGGATCATTAGATGTCATAATGGGCTTGACATGTCCCTAGGCCCCAATTTTTACCAGATTTCTGGTTGCCCAGTCGCCCCTCCCCAGGGCTCTACTCTGGAATCCCTCATTAGGTGGGACATCTGAGGTTGAAACACAAAAGGAAACAAATCAACAACAACAAAAAAAACGGACTTCTTCCATCCCCAGTATGACCCCAAACTCTTTGGACGGGGCCGGAACCCCAGAGAGTAAGACTCGTCCATTTCCCATGAAGTCATCCTGGCAATTTCACGACCATGAGCGACACGATATCCAGAGACAAATACTTGAGCAAGAGACTCACACTCGCCCTTTTTTCATATCCCGAAGAGTTCTCCTCATGGTCTGTAGATCAGTCCTGCCATACCTATGACCTGAAACATAAGCCGAGTTTGTGTTTTCAGACAACTGTCCAAACAGGTCTGGCGTACACACGCTACAGGCTCAAGCCCCTGTAGCCAAACCTGAGGACTGTACTTGCACTTTTCAATGGAATTGTATGTGCCCAGTCCAATGGCCACAACCCTACTAATAGGATAAATCTCCAAAGTCCCTGAGGCCATCCCAATAGTTGTGGCTTCCCAGGACAAACAGGGGCAATCTGAGCCCATCTGAGCACCTACCTGCACTCAGACCCGTAGACTGATGTCCCCAGAGGTAAAAAGGAACGAACAGGCCCCTAGGCACTAATAGGATCCATTGCTTTGGTTTCCAGGCATCTCTCCTCAGAGGCCTGGATTTCAATACCAGCATATGGCTGTTTCTTGACTCACCCATCAGAACAAATCTCATCTACACATGGGAAACATGCACGTTGGAGCTGTGTCAAAGCCTCTGTTTAGGAGAACCCTTCAGGGCCCCAGTGCCACCGCTTCATTCCAAGGTCTCCATAGACACAAAAACATATTAGGACACATCCACAGGAGAGTCCATTTCAACTCAGCCTCCTCGGTTGCTCCCCCCTCATCCAGCAGATCTAACCTTTCTTGTTGCTTGGAGACAATTGGAATGCGAGGTGGGCTACCCAGCCATCCATCCTTTGAACCCTGCTCGGAATCGTTGGCCTGGAGCCAACCAACAGGTCTCAATTGTCCTGCAGAAGAATCTTTGCAGTTTGGAGCTTCTCACAACTCCCAACGTGGGAAAACCCCCATGGCCTCGTGATCCACCCCCCCTTCAAGAAGGGGCCATCAGGGACAGAAAGTCCAACCTGAGCGATCGTCTGATCCTTGCTCTGACTTCAGGTGCACGAGATCTCGATTGAGGTCTGTAGATTGTGCCTGCCATATCCTCACCCAGAAACCTTGGCCTAGTTTGGGTTCTCAGACTTCCGTCCTCAGACTACTGGCCCACAAGCCCTCCTGTTTGGCAATCCAGAACTACAATGCCGCACTCTGCCTGCCCTTCAGAAGAAAAACATTGCCCTCTGGGGCTACCCAGAAACCCCAAATGAGGATCAACCTGCACGCCATTCGGCTGTACCCCAAATATATAGACTGACCTGGGCCCTATTGCACTTTCTGACCCGGCCTGAGCCTGGACCTCCTGGCCCCACCCAGACAGCTGGCCGCACACTTAGCACATCGGACCCGCCATGGCCTTAGGTCGTCATCTCTTCTCAACCTCGGTTTCCAGGCTTCAGAACCTAGACCTGATCTCCAATCACTGCCCTGGTTTGAAAATGATGCAGAAATCAGAGCTCTTTCCCCATGGCAAGAAACCTTGTGTTTGGAAGGTTGTCCAACGTTCAGTGTAGTTGGAACCAGTGTGGCCCATGAAGCCCAGCCCATGCTTGCGGGCCACATTGGTCACAAACACACATTGTGACCCTCAGCCTGAGCCCAGTCCTCAGGTAAGGCCTCTCAGTGGCTGGATGAAGAGACAGCATATTGGGCTTGCCATGCCCCTAGGCCCCAATTTTTAACCATAGTTCGGGTTGTCCCTTCACTCTTCCCCAGGGCTCTGCTTTGGAATTCCTCTTTTGGTGGGATACCTGAGTTTACAAACCTGAAAGGAGTCCTCCCATCCCACAGATTGACGAAAAACAATTGGGATCGCGCCAAATCCACAGAGAGGAAGATTCGTCCATGGCCCATGATGCCTCCCCAACATTCCACGGCCATCGCTGATACAAAATCCAGAGACAAAAGCCTGAGCAAGCGCCTCAGACTCGCTCATTCTTCAGATCCTGAAGAGTTCTTCTCATGGTTTGTAGATCGGGCGTGCCATACCTACGGCCCCAAACCTAAGCTGAGTTTGTGTTTTCAGACTTCTGTCCTCAAAGTCCTGGGCCACACTCCCTCCAGGCTGGGGCCCCTGGAGTCACACATTAGGACTGCGCCTACCCATTCCATGGGAATTCTGCCCATTCCATTGTCAAAAATCGCACAAATTAGGAGAACCATCCAAAGTCCCTGAGGCCATCCCAATCGTGCAGGTCGCCCGGGACAAAAAAGGGCGGTTGATACCAGCTGAGCATCTACCTCCACTCATACCATAGATGGATGTCCCCAGAGAAGAAGATTGAACCAGACAGGACCCGAGGCCATTATCGGATCCATTGCTTTGCTTTACAGGCATGTCTCCTCAAAAGCCTGGATTCCAATACCAGCAGAGGGGATTTCCTGAGGCACGCATCAGAACAAATCTCGTCTCCACAAGGAAACATGTGCATTGGAGCTGTGTCAAAAGCTTAGGAGAATACTTCAGGGTCCCGGTGCCACCGCCCCATTCCAAGGCTCTCATGGACACAAACACATTGCGACCCATCCTCAGGAAAGTCCATTTCAACTCAGCCACCCCGGTTGCTCCCGCAGATCCATTGGATCTAAACTGTCTCGTTGCTAGGAGGCAATTGGAATCCGAGGCGGACTTCCCAGGCATCCATCCTCGAACGGTGCTCTGGTTTCATTCCATATGGGATGTCCTGGAGCTGTCCAACAGGTCTCAATTGTCCCGCAGAAGGAATCCTTGAAGGGGGCATCCCACATCTCCCAACGTGGAAAACCTCCATGGCCTCGAGATTCCGCTCCCTTCATGAAGGGGCCGTCATGCACAGAAACTCCAAACTGAGCCAACGTCTGATCCTCGCCCTGACTTTAGATGCATGAGATATTGGTTCACATCTGCAGGGGGTACCTGCCGTGCCCTCACCCTGAATCCGAAGTCTAGCTTGTGTTCTCAGACTTCCGTCCTCACTCTCCTGGCCCCGAAGCCCTCAAGTTTGGCAATTCCGGACCGACAATGAAGCACTCTGCCTGCCCTCTAGAAAAAATATATTGCCTAATGAGCTGCCCAGGCAGCTTAAATGAGGATAAACCTACACAGCACTCGCCTCTACCCAAATTATATAGTCTAACCTGGGCACTAATGCACTGTCTGACACAACCGGAGCCCAGACCTTTTGACCAACTCCCAGACAGCTGACCGCACACTGAGCACATCAGACCCGCCATGGCCTTATGTCATCATCTCTTCCCTACCTCAGTTTTCAGTCTTCAGAACCTAGACCTTATCTCCAATCACTGCCCACGGGTGACTGTGATGCAGAAATCATAACTCTTCCTGACCCATGGCAAGAAACCTTGTGGTTGGCATGTTGTCCAACGTTCAGTGTAGGAGAAAAAAGTATTCACAATGAGGCCCCGCCCATTCTTGAGTGCGACGAGAGCATAAACACACATTGTGACCTCAGCGTGGGTCCTGTCCTCTAGGAATTCCTCTCAGTGGCTGGATCATTAGATGTCATAATGGGCTTGACATGTCCCTAGGCCCCAATTTTTACCAGATTTCTGGTTGCCCAGTCGCCCCTCCCCAGGGCTCTACTCTGGAATCCCTCATTAGGTGGGACATCTGAGGTTGAAACACAAAAGGAAACAAATCAACAACAACAAAAAAAACGGACTTCTTCCATCCCCAGTATGACCCCAAACTCTTTGGACGGGGCCGGAACCCCAGAGAGTAAGACTCGTCCATTTCCCATGAAGTCATCCTGGCAATTTCACGACCATGAGCGACACGATATCCAGAGACAAATACTTGAGCAAGAGACTCACACTCGCCCTTTTTTCATATCCCGAAGAGTTCTCCTCATGGTCTGTAGATCAGTCCTGCCATACCTATGACCTGAAACATAAGCCGAGTTTGTGTTTTCAGACAACTGTCCAAACAGGTCTGGCGTACACACGCTACAGGCTCAAGCCCCTGTAGCCAAACCTGAGGACTGTACTTGCACTTTTCAATGGAATTGTATGTGCCCAGTCCAATGGCCACAACCCTACTAATAGGATAAATCTCCAAAGTCCCTGAGGCCATCCCAATAGTTGTGGCTTCCCAGGACAAACAGGGGCAATCTGAGCCCATCTGAGCACCTACCTGCACTCAGACCCGTAGACTGATGTCCCCAGAGGTAAAAAGGAACGAACAGGCCCCTAGGCACTAATAGGATCCATTGCTTTGGTTTCCAGGCATCTCTCCTCAGAGGCCTGGATTTCAATACCAGCATATGGCTGTTTCTTGACTCACCCATCAGAACAAATCTCATCTACACATGGGAAACATGCACGTTGGAGCTGTGTCAAAGCCTCTGTTTAGGAGAACCCTTCAGGGCCCCAGTGCCACCGCTTCATTCCAAGGTCTCCATAGACACAAAAACATATTAGGACACATCCACAGGAGAGTCCATTTCAACTCAGCCTCCTCGGTTGCTCCCCCCTCATCCAGCAGATCTAACCTTTCTTGTTGCTTGGAGACAATTGGAATGCGAGGTGGGCTACCCAGCCATCCATCCTTTGAACCCTGCTCGGAATCGTTGGCCTGGAGCCAACCAACAGGTCTCAATTGTCCTGCAGAAGAATCTTTGCAGTTTGGAGCTTCTCACAACTCCCAACGTGGGAAAACCCCCATGGCCTCGTGATCCACCCCCCCTTCAAGAAGGGGCCATCAGGGACAGAAAGTCCAACCTGAGCGATCGTCTGATCCTTGCTCTGACTTCAGGTGCACGAGATCTCGATTGAGGTCTGTAGATTGTGCCTGCCATATCCTCACCCAGAAACCTTGGCCTAGTTTGGGTTCTCAGACTTCCGTCCTCAGACTACTGGCCCACAAGCCCTCCTGTTTGGCAATCCAGAACTACAATGCCGCACTCTGCCTGCCCTTCAGAAGAAAAACATTGCCCTCTGGGGCTACCCAGAAACCCCAAATGAGGATCAACCTGCACGCCATTCGGCTGTACCCCAAATATATAGACTGACCTGGGCCCTATTGCACTTTCTGACCCGGCCTGAGCCTGGACCTCCTGGCCCCACCCAGACAGCTGGCCGCACACTTAGCACATCGGACCCGCCATGGCCTTAGGTCGTCATCTCTTCTCAACCTCGGTTTCCAGGCTTCAGAACCTAAACCTGATCTCCAATCACTGCCCTGGTTTGAAAATGATGCAGAAATCAGAGCTCTTTCCCCATGGCAAGAAACCTTGTGTTTGGAAGGTTGTCCAACGTTCAGTGTAGTTGGAACCAGTGTGGCCCATGAAGCCCAGCCCATGCTTGCGGGCCACATTGGTCACAAACACACATTGTGACCCTCAGCCTGAGCCCAGTCCTCAGGTAAGGCCTCTCAGTGGCTGGATGAAGAGACAGCATATTGGGCTTGCCATGCCCTAGGCCCCAATTTTTAACCATAGTTCGGGTTGTCCCTTCACTCTTCCCCAGGGCTCTGCTTTGGAATTCCTCTTTTGGTGGGATACCTGAGTTTACAAACCTGAAAGGAGTCCTCCCATCCCACAGATTGACGAAAAACAATTGGGATCGCGCCAAATCCACAGAGAGGAAGATTCGTCCATGGCCCATGATGCCTCCCCAACATTCCACGGCCATCGCTGATACAAAATCCAGAGACAAAAGCCTGAGCAAGCGCCTCAGACTCGCTCATTCTTCAGATCCTGAAGAGTTCTTCTCATGGTTTGTAGATCGGGCGTGCCATACCTACGGCCCCAAACCTAAGCTGAGTTTGTGTTTTCAGACTTCTGTCCTCAAAGTCCTGGGCCACACTCCCTCCAGGCTGGGGCCCCTGGAGTCACACATTAGGACTGCGCCTACCCATTCCATGGGAATTCTGCCCATTCCATTGTCAAAAATCGCACAAATTAGGAGAACCATCCAAAGTCCCTGAGGCCATCCCAATCGTGCAGGTCGCCCGGGACAAAAAAGGGCGGTTGATACCAGCTGAGCATCTACCTCCACTCATACCATAGATGGATGTCCCCAGAGAAGAAGATTGAACCAGACAGGACCCGAGGCCATTATCGGATCCATTGCTTTGCTTTACAGGCATGTCTCCTCAAAAGCCTGGATTCCAATACCAGCAGAGGGGATTTCCTGAGGCACGCATCAGAACAAATCTCGTCTCCACAAGGAAACATGTGCATTGGAGCTGTGTCAAAAGCTTAGGAGAATACTTCAGGGTCCCGGTGCCACCGCCCCATTCCAAGGCTCTCATGGACACAAACACACATTGCGACCCATCCTCAGGAAAGTCCATTTCAACTCAGCCACCCCGGTTGCTCCCGCAGATCCATTGGATCTAAACTGTCTCGTTGCTAGGAGGCAATTGGAATCCGAGGCGGACTTCCCAGGCATCCATCCTCGAACGGTGCTCTGGTTTCATTCCATATGGGATGTCCTGGAGCTGTCCAACAGGTCTCAATTGTCCCGCAGAAGGAATCCTTGAAGGGGGCATCCCACATCTCCCAACGTGGAAAACCTCCATGGCCTCGAGATTCCGCTCCCTTCATGAAGGGGCCGTCATGCACAGAAACTCCAAACTGAGCCAACGTCTGATCCTCGCCCTGACTTTAGATGCATGAGATATTGGTTCACATCTGCAGGGGGTACCTGCCGTGCCCTCACCCTGAATCCGAAGTCTAGCTTGTGTTCTCAGACTTCCGTCCTCACTCTCCTGGCCCCGAAGCCCTCAAGTTTGGCAATTCCGGACCGACAATGAAGCACTCTGCCTGCCCTCTAGAAAAAATATATTGCCTAATGAGCTGCCCAGGCAGCTTAAATGAGGATAAACCTACACAGCACTCGCCTCTACCCAAATTATATAGTCTAACCTGGGCACTAATGCACTGTCTGACACAACCGAAGCCCAGACCTTTTGACCAACTCCCAGACAGCTGACCGCACACTGAGCACATCAGACCCGCCATGGCCTTATGTCATCATCTCTTCCCTACCTCAGTTTTCAGTCTTCAGAACCTAGACCTTATCTCCAATCACTGCCCACGGGTGACTGTGATGCAGAAATCATAACTCTTCCTGACCCATGGCAAGAAACCTTGTGGTTGGCATGTTGTCCAACGTTCAGTGTAGGAGAAAAAAGTATTCACAATGAGGCCCCGCCCATTCTTGAGTGCGACGAGAGCATAAACACACATTGTGACCTCAGCGTAGGTCCTGTCCTCTAGGAATTCCTCTCAGTGGCTGGATCATTAGATGTCTTAATGGGCTTGACATGTCCCTAGGCCCCAATTTTTACCAGATTTCTGGTTGCCCAGTCGCCCCTCCCCAGGGCTCTACTCTGGAATCCCTCATTAGGTGGGACATCTGAGGTTGAAACACAAAAGGAAACAAATCAACAACAACAAAAAAACGGACTTCTTCCATCCCCAGTATGACCCCAAACTCTTTGGACGGGGCCGGAACCCCAGAGAGTAAGACTCGTCCATTTCCCATGAAGTCATCCTGGCAATTTCACGACCATGAGCGACACGATATCCAGAGACAAATACTTGAGCAAGAGACTCACACTCGCCCTTTTTTCATATCCCGAAGAGTTCTCCTCATGGTCTTTAGATCAGTCCTGCCATACCTATGACCTGAAACATAAGCCGAGTTTGTGTTTTCAGACAACTGTCCAAACAGGTCTGGCGTACACACGCTACAGGCTCAAGCCCCTGTAGCCAAACCTGAGGACTGTACTTGCACTTTTCAATGGAATTGTATGTGCCCAGTCCAATGGCCACAACCCTACTAATAGGATAAATCTCCAAAGTCCCTGAGGCCATCCCAATAGTTGTGGCTTCCCAGGACAAACAGGGGCAATCTGAGCCCATCTGAGCACCTACCTGCACTCAGACCCGTAGACTGATGTCCCCAGAGGTAAAAAGGAACAAACAGGCTCCTAGGCACTAATAGGATCCATTGCTTTGGTTTCCAGGCATCTCTCCTCAGAGGCCTCGATTTCAATACCAGCATATGGCTGTTTCTTGACTCACCCATCAGAACAAATCTCATCTACACATGGGAAACATGCACGTTGGAGCTGTGTCAAAGCCTCTGTTTAGGAGAACCCTTCAGGGCCCCAGTGCCACCGCTTCATTCCAAGGTCTCCATAGACACAAAAACATATTAGGACACATCCACAGGAGAGTCCATTTCAACTCAGCCTCCTCGGTTGCTCCCCCCTCATCCAGCAGATCTAACCTTTCTTGTTGCTTGGAGACAATTGGAATGCGAGGTGGGCTACCCAGCCATCCATCCTTTGAACCCTGCTCGGAATCGTTGGCCTGGAGCCAACCAACAGGTCTCAATTGTCCTGCAGAAGAATCTTTGCAGTTTGGAGCTTCTCACAACTCCCAACGTGGGAAAACCCCCATGGCCTCGTGATCCACCCCCCCTTCAAGAAGGGGCCATCAGGGACAGAAAGTCCAACCTGAGCGATCGTCTGATCCTTGCTCTGACTTCAGGTGCACGAGATCTCGATTGAGGTCTGTAGATTGTGCCTGCCATATCCTCACCCAGAAACCTTGGCCTAGTTTGGGTTCTCAGACTTCCGTCCTCAGACTACTGGCCCACAAGCCCTCCTGTTTGGCAATCCAGAACTACAATGCCGCACTCTGCCTGCCCTTCAGAAGAAAAACATTGCCCTCTGGGGCTACCCAGAAACCCCAAATGAGGATCAACCTGCACGCCATTCGGCTGTACCCCAAATATATAGACTGACCTGGGCCCTATTGCACTTTCTGACCCGGCCTGAGCCTGGACCTCCTGGCCCCACCCAGACAGCTGGCCGCACACTTAGCACATCGGACCCGCCATGGCCTTAGGTCATCATCTCTTCTCAACCTCGGTTTCCAGGCTTCAGATCCTAGACCTGATCTCCAATCACTGCCCTGGTTTGAAAATGATGCAGAAATCAGAGCTCTTTCCCCATGGCAAGAAACCTTGTGTTTGGAAGGTTGTCCAACGTTCAGTGTAGTTGGAACCAGTGTGGCCCATGAAGCCCAGCCCATGCTTGCGGGCCACATTGGTCACAAACACACATTGTGACCCTCAGCCTGAGCCCAGTCCTCAGGTAAGGCCTCTCAGTGGCTGGATGAAGAGACAGCATATTGGGCTTGCCATGCCCCTAGGCCCCAATTTTTAACCATAGTTCGGGTTGTCCCTTCACTCTTCCCCAGGGCTCTGCTTTGGAATTCCTCTTTTGGTGGGATACCTGAGTTTACAAACCTGAAAGGAGTCCTCCCATCCCACAGATTGACGAAAAACAATTGGGATCGCGCCAAATCCACAGAGAGGAAGATTCGTCCATGGCCCATGATGCCTCCCCAACATTCCACGGCCATCGCTGATACAAAATCCAGAGACAAAAGCCTGAGCAAGCGCCTCAGACTCGCTCATTCTTCAGATCCTGAAGAGTTCTTCTCATGGTTTGTAGATCGGGCGTGCCATACCTACGGCCCCAAACCTAAGCTGAGTTTGTGTTTTCAGACTTCTGTCCTCAAAGTCCTGGGCCACACTCCCTCCAGGCTGGGGCCCCTGGAGTCACACATTAGGACTGCGCCTACCCATTCCATGGGAATTCTGCCCATTCCATTGTCAAAAATCGCACAAATTAGGAGAACCATCCAAAGTCCCTGAGGCCATCCCAATCGTGCAGGTCGCCCGGGACAAAAAAGGGCGGTTGATACCAGCTGAGCATCTACCTCCACTCATACCATAGATGGATGTCCCCAGAGAAGAAGATTGAACCAGACAGGACCCGAGGCCATTATCGGATCCATTGCTTTGCTTTACAGGCATGTCTCCTCAAAAGCCTGGATTCCAATACCAGCAGAGGGGATTTCCTGAGGCACGCATCAGAACAAATCTCGTCTCCACAAGGAAACATGTGCATTGGAGCTGTGTCAAAAGCTTAGGAGAATACTTCAGGGTCCCGGTGCCACCGCCCCATTCCAAGGCTCTCATGGACACAAACACACATTGCGACCCATCCTCAGGAAAGTCCATTTCAACTCAGCCACCCCGGTTGCTCCCGCAGATCCATTGGATCTAAACTGTCTCGTTGCTAGGAGGCAATTGGAATCCGAGGCGGACTTCCCAGGCATCCATCCTCGAACGGTGCTCTGGTTTCATTCCATATGGGATGTCCTGGAGCTGTCCAACAGGTCTCAATTGTCCCGCAGAAGGAATCCTTGAAGGGGGCATCCCACATCTCCCAACGTGGAAAACCTCCATGGCCTCGAGATTCCGCTCCCTTCATGAAGGGGCCGTCATGCACAGAAACTCCAAACTGAGCCAACGTCTGATCCTCGCCCTGACTTTAGATGCATGAGATATTGGTTCACATCTGCAGGGGGTACCTGCCGTGCCCTCACCCTGAATCCGAAGTCTAGCTTGTGTTCTCAGACTTCCGTCCTCACTCTCCTGGCCCCGAAGCCCTCAAGTTTGGCAATTCCGGACCGACAATGAAGCACTCTGCCTGCCCTCTAGAAAAAATATATTGCCTAATGAGCTGCCCAGGCAGCTTAAATGAGGATAAACCTACACAGCACTCGCCTCTACCCAAATTATATAGTCTAACCTGGGCACTAATGCACTGTCTGACACAACCGGAGCCCAGACCTTTTGACCAACTCCCAGACAGCTGACCGCACACTGAGCACATCAGACCCGCCATGGCCTTATGTCATCATCTCTTCCCTACCTCAGTTTTCAGTCTTCAGAACCTAGACCTTATCTCCAATCACTGCCCACGGGTGACTGTGATGCAGAAATCATAACTCTTCCTGACCCATGGCAAGAAACCTTGTGGTTGGCATGTTGTCCAACGTTCAGTGTAGGAGAAAAAAGTATTCACAATGAGGCCCCGCCCATTCTTGAGTGCGACGAGAGCATAAACACACATTGTGACCTCAGCGTGGGTCCTGTCCTCTAGGAATTCCTCTCAGTGGCTGGATCATTAGATGTCATAATGGGCTTGACATGTCCCTAGGCCCCAATTTTTACCAGATTTCTGGTTGCCCAGTCGCCCCTCCCCAGGGCTCTACTCTGGAATCCCTCATTAGGTGGGACATCTGAGGTTGAAACACAAAAGGAAACAAATCAACAACAACAAAAAAAACGGACTTCTTCCATCCCCAGTATGACCCCAAACTCTTTGGACGGGGCCGGAACCCCAGAGAGTAAGACTCGTCCATTTCCCATGAAGTCATCCTGGCAATTTCACGACCATGAGCGACACGATATCCAGAGACAAATACTTGAGCAAGAGACTCACACTCGCCCTTTTTTCATATCCCGAAGAGTTCTCCTCATGGTCTGTAGATCAGTCCTGCCATACCTATGACCTGAAACATAAGCCGAGTTTGTGTTTTCAGACAACTGTCCAAACAGGTCTGGCGTACACACGCTACAGGCTCAAGCCCCTGTAGCCAAACCTGAGGACTGTACTTGCACTTTTCAATGGAATTGTATGTGCCCAGTCCAATGGCCACAACCCTACTAATAGGATAAATCTCCAAAGTCCCTGAGGCCATCCCAATAGTTGTGGCTTCCCAGGACAAACAGGGGCAATCTGAGCCCATCTGAGCACCTACCTGCACTCAGACCCGTAGACTGATGTCCCCAGAGGTAAAAAGGAACGAACAGGCCCCTAGGCACTAATAGGATCCATTGCTTTGGTTTCCAGGCATCTCTCCTCAGAGGCCTCGATTTCAATACCAGCATATGGCTGTTTCTTGACTCACCCATCAGAACAAATCTCATCTACACATGGGAAACATGCACGTTGGAGCTGTGTCAAAGCCTCTGTTTAGGAGAACCCTTCAGGGCCCCAGTGCCACCGCTTCATTCCAAGGTCTCCATAGACACAAAAACATATTAGGACACATCCACAGGAGAGTCCATTTCAACTCAGCCTCCTCGGTTGCTCCCCCCTCATCCAGCAGATCTAACCTTTCTTGTTGCTTGGAGACAATTGGAATGCGAGGTGGGCTACCCAGCCATCCATCCTTTGAACCCTGCTCGGAATCGTTGGCCTGGAGCCAACCAACAGGTCTCAATTGTCCTGCAGAAGAATCTTTGCAGTTTGGAGCTTCTCACAACTCCCAACGTGGGAAAACCCCCATGGCCTCGTGATCCACCCCCCCTTCAAGAAGGGGCCATCAGGGACAGAAAGTCCAACCTGAGCGATCGTCTGATCCTTGCTCTGACTTCAGGTGCACGAGATCTCGATTGAGGTCTGTAGATTGTGCCTGCCATATCCTCACCCAGAAACCTTGGCCTAGTTTGGGTTCTCAGACTTCCGTCCTCAGACTACTGGCCCACAAGCCCTCCTGTTTGGCAATCCAGAACTACAATGCCGCACTCTGCCTGCCCTTCAGAAGAAAAACATTGCCCTCTGGGGCTACCCAGAAACCCCAAATGAGGATCAACCTGCACGCCATTCGGCTGTACCCCAAATATATAGACTGACCTGGGCCCTATTGCACTTTCTGACCCGGCCTGAGCCTGGACCTCCTGGCCCCACCCAGACAGCTGGCCGCACACTTAGCACATCGGACCCGCCATGGCCTTAGGTCGTCATCTCTTCTCAACCTCGGTTTCCAGGCTTCAGAACCTAGACCTGATCTCCAATCACTGCCCTGGTTTGAAAATGATGCAGAAATCAGAGCTCTTTCCCCATGGCAAGAAACCTTGTGTTTGGAAGGTTGTCCAACGTTCAGTGTAGTTGGAACCAGTGTGGCCCATGAAGCCCAGCCCATGCTTGCGGGCCACATTGGTCACAAACACACATTGTGACCCTCAGCCTGAGCCCAGTCCTCAGGTAAGGCCTCTCAGTGGCTGGATGAAGAGACAGCATATTGGGCTTGCCATGCCCTAGGCCCCAATTTTTAACCATAGTTCGGGTTGTCCCTTCACTCTTCCCCAGGGCTCTGCTTTGGAATTCCTCTTTTGGTGGGATACCTGAGTTTACAAACCTGAAAGGAGTCCTCCCATCCCACAGATTGACGAAAAACAATTGGGATCGCGCCAAATCCACAGAGAGGAAGATTCGTCCATGGCCCATGATGCCTCCCCAACATTCCACGGCCATCGCTGATACAAAATCCAGAGACAAAAGCCTGAGCAAGCGCCTCAGACTCGCTCATTCTTCAGATCCTGAAGAGTTCTTCTCATGGTTTGTAGATCGGGCGTGCCATACCTACGGCCCCAAACCTAAGCTGAGTTTGTGTTTTCAGACTTCTGTCCTCAAAGTCCTGGGCCACACTCCCTCCAGGCTGGGGCCCCTGGAGTCACACATTAGGACTGCGCCTACCCATTCCATGGGAATTCTGCCCATTCCATTGTCAAAAATCGCACAAATTAGGAGAACCATCCAAAGTCCCTGAGGCCATCCCAATCGTGCAGGTCGCCCGGGACAAAAAAGGGCGGTTGATACCAGCTGAGCATCTACCTCCACTCATACCATAGATGGATGTCCCCAGAGAAGAAGATTGAACCAGACAGGACCCGAGGCCATTATCGGATCCATTGCTTTGCTTTACAGGCATGTCTCCTCAAAAGCCTGGATTCCAATACCAGCAGAGGGGATTTCCTGAGGCACGCATCAGAACAAATCTCGTCTCCACAAGGAAACATGTGCATTGGAGCTGTGTCAAAAGCTTAGGAGAATACTTCAGGGTCCCGGTGCCACCGCCCCATTCCAAGGCTCTCATGGACACAAACACACATTGCGACCCATCCTCAGGAAAGTCCATTTCAACTCAGCCACCCCGGTTGCTCCCGCAGATCCATTGGATCTAAACTGTCTCGTTGCTAGGAGGCAATTGGAATCCGAGGCGGACTTCCCAGGCATCCATCCTCGAACGGTGCTCTGGTTTCATTCCATATGGGATGTCCTGGAGCTGTCCAACAGGTCTCAATTGTCCCGCAGAAGGAATCCTTGAAGGGGGCATCCCACATCTCCCAACGTGGAAAACCTCCATGGCCTCGAGATTCCGCTCCCTTCATGAAGGGGCCGTCATGCACAGAAACTCCAAACTGAGCCAACGTCTGATCCTCGCCCTGACTTTAGATGCATGAGATATTGGTTCACATCTGCAGGGGGTACCTGCCGTGCCCTCACCCTGAATCCGAAGTCTAGCTTGTGTTCTCAGACTTCCGTCCTCACTCTCCTGGCCCCGAAGCCCTCAAGTTTGGCAATTCCGGACCGACAATGAAGCACTCTGCCTGCCCTCTAGAAAAAATATATTGCCTAATGAGCTGCCCAGGCAGCTTAAATGAGGATAAACCTACACAGCACTCGCCTCTACCCAAATTATATAGTCTAACCTGGGCACTAATGCACTGTCTGACACAACCGGAGCCCAGACCTTTTGACCAACTCCCAGACAGCTGACCGCACACTGAGCACATCAGACCCGCCATGGCCTTATGTCATCATCTCTTCCCTACCTCAGTTTTCAGTCTTCAGAACCTAGACCTTATCTCCAATCACTGCCCACGGGTGACTGTGATGCAGAAATCATAACTCTTCCTGACCCATGGCAAGAAACCTTGTGGTTGGCATGTTGTCCAACGTTCAGTGTAGGAGAAAAAAGTATTCACAATGAGGCCCCGCCCATTCTTGAGTGCGACGAGAGCATAAACACACATTGTGACCTCAGCGTGGGTCCTGTCCTCTAGGAATTCCTCTCAGTGGCTGGATCATTAGATGTCATAATGGGCTTGACATGTCCCTAGGCCCCAATTTTTACCAGATTTCTGGTTGCCCAGTCGCCCCTCCCCAGGGCTCTACTCTGGAATCCCTCATTAGGTGGGACATCTGAGGTTGAAACACAAAAGGAAACAAATCAACAACAACAAAAAAAACGGACTTCTTCCATCCCCAGTATGACCCCAAACTCTTTGGACGGGGCCGGAACCCCAGAGAGTAAGACTCGTCCATTTCCCATGAAGTCATCCTGGCAATTTCACGACCATGAGCGACACGATATCCAGAGACAAATACTTGAGCAAGAGACTCACACTCGCCCTTTTTTCATATCCCGAAGAGTTCTCCTCATGGTCTGTAGATCAGTCCTGCCATACCTATGACCTGAAACATAAGCCGAGTTTGTGTTTTCAGACAACTGTCCAAACAGGTCTGGCGTACACACGCTACAGGCTCAAGCCCCTGTAGCCAAACCTGAGGACTGTACTTGCACTTTTCAATGGAATTGTATGTGCCCAGTCCAATGGCCACAACCCTACTAATAGGATAAATCTCCAAAGTCCCTGAGGCCATCCCAATAGTTGTGGCTTCCCAGGACAAACAGGGGCAATCTGAGCCCATCTGAGCACCTACCTGCACTCAGACCCGTAGACTGATGTCCCCAGAGGTAAAAAGGAACGAACAGGCCCCTAGGCACTAATAGGATCCATTGCTTTGGTTTCCAGGCATCTCTCCTCAGAGGCCTGGATTTCAATACCAGCATATGGCTGTTTCTTGACTCACCCATCAGAACAAATCTCATCTACACATGGGAAACATGCACGTTGGAGCTGTGTCAAAGCCTCTGTTTAGGAGAACCCTTCAGGGCCCCAGTGCCACCGCTTCATTCCAAGGTCTCCATAGACACAAAAACATATTAGGACACATCCACAGGAGAGTCCATTTCAACTCAGCCTCCTCGGTTGCTCCCCCCTCATCCAGCAGATCTAACCTTTCTTGTTGCTTGGAGACAATTGGAATGCGAGGTGGGCTACCCAGCCATCCATCCTTTGAACCCTGCTCGGAATCGTTGGCCTGGAGCCAACCAACAGGTCTCAATTGTCCTGCAGAAGAATCTTTGCAGTTTGGAGCTTCTCACAACTCCCAACGTGGGAAAACCCCCATGGCCTCGTGATCCACCCCCCCTTCAAGAAGGGGCCATCAGGGACAGAAAGTCCAACCTGAGCGATCGTCTGATCCTTGCTCTGACTTCAGGTGCACGAGATCTCGATTGAGGTCTGTAGATTGTGCCTGCCATATCCTCACCCAGAAACCTTGGCCTAGTTTGGGTTCTCAGACTTCCGTCCTCAGACTACTGGCCCACAAGCCCTCCTGTTTGGCAATCCAGAACTACAATGCCGCACTCTGCCTGCCCTTCAGAAGAAAAACATTGCCCTCTGGGGCTACCCAGAAACCCCAAATGAGGATCAACCTGCACGCCATTCGGCTGTACCCCAAATATATAGACTGACCTGGGCCCTATTGCACTTTCTGACCCGGCCTGAGCCTGGACCTCCTGGCCCCACCCAGACAGCTGGCCGCACACTTAGCACATCGGACCCGCCATGGCCTTAGGTCGTCATCTCTTCTCAACCTCGGTTTCCAGGCTTCAGAACCTAGACCTGATCTCCAATCACTGCCCTGGTTTGAAAATGATGCAGAAATCAGAGCTCTTTCCCCATGGCAAGAAACCTTGTGTTTGGAAGGTTGTCCAACGTTCAGTGTAGTTGGAACCAGTGTGGCCCATGAAGCCCAGCCCATGCTTGCGGGCCACATTGGTCACAAACACACATTGTGACCCTCAGCCTGAGCCCAGTCCTCAGGTAAGGCCTCTCAGTGGCTGGATGAAGAGACAGCATATTGGGCTTGCCATGCCCCTAGGCCCCAATTTTTAACCATAGTTCGGGTTGTCCCTTCACTCTTCCCCAGGGCTCTGCTTTGGAATTCCTCTTTTGGTGGGATACCTGAGTTTACAAACCTGAAAGGAGTCCTCCCATCCCACAGATTGACGAAAAACAATTGGGATCGCGCCAAATCCACAGAGAGGAAGATTCGTCCATGGCCCATGATGCCTCCCCAACATTCCACGGCCATCGCTGATACAAAATCCAGAGACAAAAGCCTGAGCAAGCGCCTCAGACTCGCTCATTCTTCAGATCCTGAAGAGTTCTTCTCATGGTTTGTAGATCGGGCGTGCCATACCTACGGCCCCAAACCTAAGCTGAGTTTGTGTTTTCAGACTTCTGTCCTCAAAGTCCTGGGCCACACTCCCTCCAGGCTGGGGCCCCTGGAGTCACACATTAGGACTGCGCCTACCCATTCCATGGGAATTCTGCCCATTCCATTGTCAAAAATCGCACAAATTAGGAGAACCATCCAAAGTCCCTGAGGCCATCCCAATCGTGCAGGTCGCCCGGGACAAAAAAGGGCGGTTGATACCAGCTGAGCATCTACCTCCACTCATACCATAGATGGATGTCCCCAGAGAAGAAGATTGAACCAGACAGGACCCGAGGCCATTATCGGATCCATTGCTTTGCTTTACAGGCATGTCTCCTCAAAAGCCTGGATTCCAATACCAGCAGAGGGGATTTCCTGAGGCACGCATCAGAACAAATCTCGTCTCCACAAGGAAACATGTGCATTGGAGCTGTGTCAAAAGCTTAGGAGAATACTTCAGGGTCCCGGTGCCACCGCCCCATTCCAAGGCTCTCATGGACACAAACACACATTGCGACCCATCCTCAGGAAAGTCCATTTCAACTCAGCCACCCCGGTTGCTCCCGCAGATCCATTGGATCTAAACTGTCTCGTTGCTAGGAGGCAATTGGAATCCGAGGCGGACTTCCCAGGCATCCATCCTCGAACGGTGCTCTGGTTTCATTCCATATGGGATGTCCTGGAGCTGTCCAACAGGTCTCAATTGTCCCGCAGAAGGAATCCTTGAAGGGGGCATCCCACATCTCCCAACGTGGAAAACCTCCATGGCCTCGAGATTCCGCTCCCTTCATGAAGGGGCCGTCATGCACAGAAACTCCAAACTGAGCCAACGTCTGATCCTCGCCCTGACTTTAGATGCATGAGATATTGGTTCACATCTGCAGGGGGTACCTGCCGTGCCCTCACCCTGAATCCGAAGTCTAGCTTGTGTTCTCAGACTTCCGTCCTCACTCTCCTGGCCCCGAAGCCCTCAAGTTTGGCAATTCCGGACCGACAATGAAGCACTCTGCCTGCCCTCTAGAAAAAATATATTGCCTAATGAGCTGCCCAGGCAGCTTAAATGAGGATAAACCTACACAGCACTCGCCTCTACCCAAATTATATAGTCTAACCTGGGCACTAATGCACTGTCTGACACAACCGGAGCCCAGACCTTTTGACCAACTCCCAGACAGCTGACCGCACACTGAGCACATCAGACCCGCCATGGCCTTATGTCATCATCTCTTCCCTACCTCAGTTTTCAGTCTTCAGAACCTAGACCTTATCTCCAATCACTGCCCACGGGTGACTGTGATGCAGAAATCATAACTCTTCCTGACCCATGGCAAGAAACCTTGTGGTTGGCATGTTGTCCAACGTTCAGTGTAGGAGAAAAAAGTATTCACAATGAGGCCCCGCCCATTCTTGAGTGCGACGAGAGCATAAACACACATTGTGACCTCAGCGTGGGTCCTGTCCTCTAGGAATTCCTCTCAGTGGCTGGATCATTAGATGTCATAATGGGCTTGACATGTCCCTAGGCCCCAATTTTTACCAGATTTCTGGTTGCCCAGTCGCCCCTCCCCAGGGCTCTACTCTGGAATCCCTCATTAGGTGGGACATCTGAGGTTGAAACACAAAAGGAAACAAATCAACAACAACAAAAAAAACGGACTTCTTCCATCCCCAGTATGACCCCAAACTCTTTGGACGGGGCCGGAACCCCAGAGAGTAAGACTCGTCCATTTCCCATGAAGTCATCCTGGCAATTTCACGACCATGAGCGACACGATATCCAGAGACAAATACTTGAGCAAGAGACTCACACTCGCCCTTTTTTCATATCCCGAAGAGTTCTCCTCATGGTCTGTAGATCAGTCCTGCCATACCTATGACCTGAAACATAAGCCGAGTTTGTGTTTTCAGACAACTGTCCAAACAGGTCTGGCGTACACACGCTACAGGCTCAAGCCCCTGTAGCCAAACCTGAGGACTGTACTTGCACTTTTCAATGGAATTGTATGTGCCCAGTCCAATGGCCACAACCCTACTAATAGGATAAATCTCCAAAGTCCCTGAGGCCATCCCAATAGTTGTGGCTTCCCAGGACAAACAGGGGCAATCTGAGCCCATCTGAGCACCTACCTGCACTCAGACCCGTAGACTGATGTCCCCAGAGGTAAAAAGGAACGAACAGGCCCCTAGGCACTAATAGGATCCATTGCTTTGGTTTCCAGGCATCTCTCCTCAGAGGCCTGGATTTCAATACCAGCATATGGCTGTTTCTTGACTCACCCATCAGAACAAATCTCATCTACACATGGGAAACATGCACGTTGGAGCTGTGTCAAAGCCTCTGTTTAGGAGAACCCTTCAGGGCCCCAGTGCCACCGCTTCATTCCAAGGTCTCCATAGACACAAAAACATATTAGGACACATCCACAGGAGAGTCCATTTCAACTCAGCCTCCTCGGTTGCTCCCCCCTCATCCAGCAGATCTAACCTTTCTTGTTGCTTGGAGACAATTGGAATGCGAGGTGGGCTACCCAGCCATCCATCCTTTGAACCCTGCTCGGAATCGTTGGCCTGGAGCCAACCAACAGGTCTCAATTGTCCTGCAGAAGAATCTTTGCAGTTTGGAGATTCTCACAACTCCCAACGTGGGAAAACCCCCATGGCCTCGTGATCCACCCCCCCTTCAAGAAGGGGCCATCAGGGACAGAAAGTCCAACCTGAGCGATCGTCTGATCCTTGCTCTGACTTCAGGTGCACGAGATCTCGATTGAGGTCTGTAGATTGTGCCTGCCATATCCTCACCCAGAAACCTTGGCCTAGTTTGGGTTCTCAGACTTCCGTCCTCAGACTACTGGCCCACAAGCCCTCCTGTTTGGCAATCCAGAACTACAATGCCGCACTCTGCCTGCCCTTCAGAAGAAAAACATTGCCCTCTGGGGCTACCCAGAAACCCCAAATGAGGATCAACCTGCACGCCATTCGGCTGTACCCCAAATATATAGACTGACCTGGGCCCTATTGCACTTTCTGACCCGGCCTGAGCCTGGACCTCCTGGCCCCACCCAGACAGCTGGCCGCACACTTAGCACATCGGACCCGCCATGGCCTTAGGTCGTCATCTCTTCTCAACCTCGGTTTCCAGGCTTCAGAACCTAGACCTGATCTCCAATCACTGCCCTGGTTTGAAAATGATGCAGAAATCAGAGCTCTTTCCCCATGGCAAGAAACCTTGTGTTTGGAAGGTTGTCCAACGTTCAGTGTAGTTGGAACCAGTGTGGCCCATGAAGCCCAGCCCATGCTTGCGGGCCACATTGGTCACAAACACACATTGTGACCCTCAGCCTGAGCCCAGTCCTCAGGTAAGGCCTCTCAGTGGCTGGATGAAGAGACAGCATATTGGGCTTGCCATGCCCTAGGCCCCAATTTTTAACCATAGTTCGGGTTGTCCCTTCACTCTTCCCCAGGGCTCTGCTTTGGAATTCCTCTTTTGGTGGGATACCTGAGTTTACAAACCTGAAAGGAGTCCTCCCATCCCACAGATTGACGAAAAACAATTGGGATCGCGCCAAATCCACAGAGAGGAAGATTCGTCCATGGCCCATGATGCCTCCCCAACATTCCACGGCCATCGCTGATACAAAATCCAGAGACAAAAGCCTGAGCAAGCGCCTCAGACTCATTCATTCTTCAGATCCTGAAGAGTTCTTCTCATGGTTTGTAGATCGGGCGTGCCATACCTACGGCCCCAAACCTAAGCTGAGTTTGTGTTTTCAGACTTCTGTCCTCAAAGTCCTGGGCCACACTCCCTCCAGGCTGGGGCCCCTGGAGTCACACATTAGGACTGCGCCTACCCATTCCATGGGAATTCTGCCCATTCCATTGTCAAAAATCGCACAAATTAGGAGAACCATCCAAAGTCCCTGAGGCCATCCCAATCGTGCAGGTCGCCCGGGACAAAAAAGGGCGGTTGATACCAGCTGAGCATCTACCTCCACTCATACCATAGATGGATGTCCCCAGAGAAGAAGATTGAACCAGACAGGACCCGAGGCCATTATCGGATCCATTGCTTTGCTTTACAGGCATGTCTCCTCAAAAGCCTGGATTCCAATACCAGCAGAGGGGATTTCCTGAGGCACGCATCAGAACAAATCTCGTCTCCACAAGGAAACATGTGCATTGGAGCTGTGTCAAAAGCTTAGGAGAATACTTCAGGGTCCCGGTGCCACCGCCCCATTCCAAGGCTCTCATGGACACAAACACACATTGCGACCCATCCTCAGGAAAGTCCATTTCAACTCAGCCACCCCGGTTGCTCCCGCAGATCCATTGGATCTAAACTGTCTCGTTGCTAGGAGGCAATTGGAATCCGAGGCGGACTTCCCAGGCATCCATCCTCGAACGGTGCTCTGGTTTCATTCCATATGGGATGTCCTGGAGCTGTCCAACAGGTCTCAATTGTCCCGCAGAAGGAATCCTTGAAGGGGGCATCCCACATCTCCCAACGTGGAAAACCTCCATGGCCTCGAGATTCCGCTCCCTTCATGAAGGGGCCGTCATGCACAGAAACTCCAAACTGAGCCAACGTCTGATCCTCGCCCTGACTTTAGATGCATGAGATATTGGTTCACATCTGCAGGGGGTACCTGCCGTGCCCTCACCCTGAATCCGAAGTCTAGCTTGTGTTCTCAGACTTCCGTCCTCACTCTCCTGGCCCCGAAGCCCTCAAGTTTGGCAATTCCGGACCGACAATGAAGCACTCTGCCTGCCCTCTAGAAAAAATATATTGCCTAATGAGCTGCCCAGGCAGCTTAAATGAGGATAAACCTACACAGCACTCGCCTCTACCCAAATTATATAGTCTAACCTGGGCACTAATGCACTGTCTGACACAACCGGAGCCCAGACCTTTTGACCAACTCCCAGACAGCTGACCGCACACTGAGCACATCAGACCCGCCATGGCCTTATGTCATCATCTCTTCCCTACCTCAGTTTTCAGTCTTCAGAACCTAGACCTTATCTCCAATCACTGCCCACGGGTGACTGTGATGCAGAAATCATAACTCTTCCTGACCCATGGCAAGAAACCTTGTGGTTGGCATGTTGTCCAACGTTCAGTGTAGGAGAAAAAAGTATTCACAATGAGGCCCCGCCCATTCTTGAGTGCGACGAGAGCATAAACACACATTGTGACCTCAGCGTAGGTCCTGTCCTCTAGGAATTCCTCTCAGTGGCTGGATCATTAGATGTCATAATGGGCTTGACATGTCCCTAGGCCCCAATTTTTACCAGATTTCTGGTTGCCCAGTCGCCCCTCCCCAGGGCTCTACTCTGGAATCCCTCATTAGGTGGGACATCTGAGGTTGAAACACAAAAGGAAACAAATCAACAACAACAAAAAAACGGACTTCTTCCATCCCCAGTATGACCCCAAACTCTTTGGACGGGGCCGGAACCCCAGAGAGTAAGACTCGTCCATTTCCCATGAAGTCATCCTGGCAATTTCACGACCATGAGCGACACGATATCCAGAGACAAATACTTGAGCAAGAGACTCACACTCGCCCTTTTTTCATATCCCGAAGAGTTCTCCTCATGGTCTGTAGATCAGTCCTGCCATACCTATGACCTGAAACATAAGCCGAGTTTGTGTTTTCAGACAACTGTCCAAACAGGTCTGGCGTACACACGCTACAGGCTCAAGCCCCTGTAGCCAAACCTGAGGACTGTACTTGCACTTTTCAATGGAATTGTATGTGCCCAGTCCAATGGCCACAACCCTACTAATAGGATAAATCTCCAAAGTCCCTGAGGCCATCCCAATAGTTGTGGCTTCCCAGGACAAACAGGGGCAATCTGAGCCCATCTGAGCACCTACCTGCACTCAGACCCGTAGACTGATGTCCCCAGAGGTAAAAAGGAACGAACAGGCCCCTAGGCACTAATAGGATCCATTGCTTTGGTTTCCAGGCATCTCTCCTCAGAGGCCTGGATTTCAATACCAGCATATGGCTGTTTCTTGACTCACCCATCAGAACAAATCTCATCTACACATGGGAAACATGCACGTTGGAGCTGTGTCAAAGCCTCTGTTTAGGAGAACCCTTCAGGGCCCCAGTGCCACCGCTTCATTCCAAGGTCTCCATAGACACAAAAACATATTAGGACACATCCACAGGAGAGTCCATTTCAACTCAGCCTCCTCGGTTGCTCCCCCCTCATCCAGCAGATCTAACCTTTCTTGTTGCTTGGAGACAATTGGAATGCGAGGTGGGCTACCCAGCCATCCATCCTTTGAACCCTGCTCGGAATCGTTGGCCTGGAGCCAACCAACAGGTCTCAATTGTCCTGCAGAAGAATCTTTGCAGTTTGGAGCTTCTCACAACTCCCAACGTGGGAAAACCCCCATGGCCTCGTGATCCACCCCCTCTTCAAGAAGGGGCCATCAGGGACAGAAAGTCCAACCTGAGCGATCGTCTGATCCTTGCTCTGACTTCAGGTGCACGAGATCTCGATTGAGGTCTGTAGATTGTGCCTGCCATATCCTCACCCAGAAACCTTGGCCTAGTTTGGGTTCTCAGACTTCCGTCCTCAGACTACTGGCCCACAAGCCCTCCTGTTTGGCAATCCAGAACTACAATGCCGCACTCTGCCTGCCCTTCAGAAGAAAAACATTGCCCTCTGGGGCTACCCAGAAACCCCAAATGAGGATCAACCTGCACGCCATTCGGCTGTACCCCAAATATATAGACTGACCTGGGCCCTATTGCACTTTCTGACCCGGCCTGAGCCTGGACCTCCTGGCCCCACCCAGACAGCTGGCCGCACACTTAGCACATCGGACCCGCCATGGCCTTAGGTCGTCATCTCTTCTCAACCTCGGTTTCCAGGCTTCAGAACCTAGACCTGATCTCCAATCACTGCCCTGGTTTGAAAATGATGCAGAAATCAGAGCTCTTTCCCCATGGCAAGAAACCTTGTGTTTGGAAGGTTGTCCAACGTTCAGTGTAGTTGGAACCAGTGTGGCCCATGAAGCCCAGCCCATGCTTGCGGGCCACATTGGTCACAAACACACATTGTGACCCTCAGCCTGAGCCCAGTCCTCAGGTAAGGCCTCTCAGTGGCTGGATGAAGAGACAGCATATTGGGCTTGCCATGCCCCTAGGCCCCAATTTTTAACCATAGTTCGGGTTGTCCCTTCACTCTTCCCCAGGGCTCTGCTTTGGAATTCCTCTTTTGGTGGGATACCTGAGTTTACAAACCTGAAAGGAGTCCTCCCATCCCACAGATTGACGAAAAACAATTGGGATCGCGCCAAATCCACAGAGAGGAAGATTCGTCCATGGCCCATGATGCCTCCCCAACATTCCACGGCCATCGCTGATACAAAATCCAGAGACAAAAGCCTGAGCAAGCGCCTCAGACTCGCTCATTCTTCAGATCCTGAAGAGTTCTTCTCATGGTTTGTAGATCGGGCGTGCCATACCTACGGCCCCAAACCTAAGCTGAGTTTGTGTTTTCAGACTTCTGTCCTCAAAGTCCTGGGCCACACTCCCTCCAGGCTGGGGCCCCTGGAGTCACACATTAGGACTGCGCCTACCCATTCCATGGGAATTCTGCCCATTCCATTGTCAAAAATCGCACAAATTAGGAGAACCATCCAAAGTCCCTGAGGCCATCCCAATCGTGCAGGTCGTCCGGGACAAAAAAGGGCGGTTGATACCAGCTGAGCATCTACCTCCACTCATACCATAGATGGATGTCCCCAGGGAAGAAGATTGAACCAGACAGGACCCGAGGCCATTATCGGATCCATTGCTTTGCTTTACAGGCATGTCTCCTCAAAAGCCTGGATTCCAATACCAGCAGAGGGGATTTCCTGAGGCACGCATCAGAACAAATCTCGTCTCCACAAGGAAACATGTGCATTGGAGCTGTGTCAAAAGCTTAGGAGAATACTTCAGGGTCCCGGTGCCACCGCCCCATTCCAAGGCTCTCATGGACACAAACACACATTGCGACCCATCCTCAGGAAAGTCCATTTCAACTCAGCCACCCCGGTTGCTCCCGCAGATCCATTGGATCTAAACTGTCTCGTTGCTAGGAGGCAATTGGAATCCGAGGCGGACTTCCCAGGCATCCATCCTCGAACGGTGCTCTGGTTTCATTCCATATGGGATGTCCTGGAGCTGTCCAACAGGTCTCAATTGTCCCGCAGAAGGAATCCTTGAAGGGGGCATCCCACATCTCCCAACGTGGAAAACCTCCATGGCCTCGAGATTCCGCTCCCTTCATGAAGGGGCCGTCATGCACAGAAACTCCAAACTGAGCCAACGTCTGATCCTCGCCCTGACTTTAGATGCATGAGATATTGGTTCACATCTGCAGGGGGTACCTGCCGTGCCCTCACCCTGAATCCGAAGTCTAGCTTGTGTTCTCCGACTTCCGTCCTCACTCTCCTGGCCCCGAAGCCCTCAAGTTTGGCAATTCCGGACCGACAATGAAGCACTCTGCCTGCCCTCTAGAAAAAATATATTGCCTAATGAGCTGCCCAGGCAGCTTAAATGAGGATAAACCTACACAGCACTCGCCTCTATCCAAATTATATAGTTAACCTGGGCACTAATGCACTGTCTGACACAACCGGAGCCCAGACCTTTTGACCAACTCCCAGACAGCTGACCGCACACTGAGCACATCAGACCCGCCATGGCCTTATGTCATCATCTCTTCCCTACCTCAGTTTTCAGTCTTCAGAACCTAGACCTTATCTCCAATCACTGCCCACGGGTGACTGTGATGCAGAAATCATAACTCTTCCTGACCCATGGCAAGAAACCTTGTGGTTGGCATGTTGTCCAACGTTCAGTGTAGGAGAAAAAAGTATTCACAATGAGGCCCCGCCCATTCTTGAGTGCGACGAGAGCATAAACACACATTGTGACCTCAGCGTGGGTCCTGTCCTCTAGGAATTCCTCTCAGTGGCTGGATCATTAGATGTCATAATGGGCTTGACATGTCCCTAGGCCCCAATTTTTACCAGATTTCTGGTTGCCCAGTCGCCCCTCCCCAGGGCTCTACTCTGGAATCCCTCATTAGGTGGGACATCTGAGGTTGAAACACAAAAGGAAACAAATCAACAACAACAAAAAAAACGGACTTCTTCCATCCCCAGTATGACCCCAAACTCTTTGGACGGGGCCGGAACCCCAGAGAGTAAGACTCGTCCATTTCCCATGAAGTCATCCTGGCAATTTCACGACCATGAGCGACACGATATCCAGAGACAAATACTTGAGCAAGAGACTCACACTCGCCCTTTTTTCATATCCCGAAGAGTTCTCCTCATGGTCTGTAGATCAGTCCTGCCATACCTATGACCTGAAACATAAGCCGAGTTTGTGTTTTCAGACAACTGTCCAAACAGGTCTGGCGTACACACGCTACAGGCTCAAGCCCCTGTAGCCAAACCTGAGGACTGTACTTGCACTTTTCAATGGAATTGTATGTGCCCAGTCCAATGGCCACAACCCTACTAATAGGATAAATCTCCAAAGTCCCTGAGGCCATCCCAATAGTTGTGGCTTCCCAGGACAATCAGGGGCAATCTGAGCCCATCTGAGCACCTACCTGCACTCAGACCCGTAGACTGATGTCCCCAGAGGTAAAAAGGAACGAACAGGCCCCTAGGCACTAATAGGATCCATTGCTTTGGTTTCCAGGCATCTCTCCTCAGAGGCCTGGATTTCAATACCAGCATATGGCTGTTTCTTGACTCACCCATCAGAACAAATCTCATCTACACATGGGAAACATGCACGTTGGAGCTGTGTCAAAGCCTCTGTTTAGGAGAACCCTTCAGGGCCCCAGTGCCACCGCTTCATTCCAAGGTCTCCATAGACACAAAAACATATTAGGACACATCCACAGGAGAGTCCATTTCAACTCAGCCTCCTCGGTTGCTCCCCCCTCATCCAGCAGATCTAACCTTTCTTGTTGCTTGGAGACAATTGGAATGCGAGGTGGGCTACCCAGCCATCCATCCTTTGAACCCTGCTCGGAATCGTTGGCCTGGAGCCAACCAACAGGTCTCAATTGTCCTGCAGAAGAATCTTTGCAGTTTGGAGCTTCTCACAACTCCCAACGTGGGAAAACCCCCATGGCCTCGTGATCCACCCCCCCTTCAAGAAGGGGCCATCAGGGACAGAAAGTCCAACCTGAGCGATCGTCTGATCCTTACTCTGACTCAGGTGCACGAGATCTCGATTGAGGTCTGTAGATTGTGCCTGCCATATCCTCACCCAGAAACCTTGGCCTAGTTTGGGTTCTCAGACTTCCGTCCTCAGACTACTGGCCCACAAGCCCTCCTGTTTGGCAATCCAGAACTACAATGCCGCACTCTGCCTGCCCTTCAGAAGAAAAACATTGCCCTCTGGGGCTACCCAGAAACCCCAAATGAGGATCAACCTGCACGCCATTCGGCTGTACCCCAAATATATAGACTGACCTGGGCCCTATTGCACTTTCTGACCCGGCCTGAGCCTGGACCTCCTGGCCCCACCCAGACAGCTGGCCGCACACTTAGCACATCGGACCCGCCATGGCCTTAGGTCGTCATCTCTTCTCAACCTCGGTTTCCAGGCTTCAGAACCTAGACCTGATCTCCAATCACTGCCCTGGTTTGAAAATGATGCAGAAATCAGAGCTCTTTCCCCATGGCAAGAAACCTTGTGTTTGGAAGGTTGTCCAACGTTCAGTGTAGTTGGAACCAGTGTGGCCCATGAAGCCCAGCCCATGCTTGCGGGCCACATTGGTCACAAACACACATTGTGACCCTCATCCTGAGCCCAGTCCTCAGGTAAGGCCTCTCAGTGGCTGGATGAAGAGACAGCATATTGGGCTTGCCATGCCCCTACCTAGGCCCCAATTTTTAACCATAGTTCGGGTTGTCCCTTCACTCTTCCCCAGGGCTCTGCTTTGGAATTCCTCTTTTGGTGGGATACCTGAGTTTACAAACCTGAAAGGAGTCCTCCCATCCCACAGATTGACGAAAAACAATTGGGATCGCGCCAAATCCACAGAGAGGAAGATTCGTCCATGGCCCATGATGCCTCCCCAACATTCCACGGCCATCGCTGATACAAAATCCAGAGACAAAAGCCTGAGCAAGCGCCTCAGACTCATTCATTCTTCAGATCCTGAAGAGTTCTTCTCATGGTTTGTAGATCGGGCGTGCCATACCTACGGCCCCAAACCTAAGCTGAGTTTGTGTTTTCAGACTTCTGTCCTCAAAGTCCTGGGCCACACTCCCTCCAGGCTGGGGCCCCTGGAGTCACACATTAGGACTGCGCCTACCCATTCCATGGGAATTCTGCCCATTCCATTGTCAAAAATCGCACAAATTAGGAGAACCATCCAAAGTCCCTGAGGCCATCCCAATCGTGCAGGTCGCCCGGGACAAAAAAGGGCGGTTGATACCAGCTGAGCATCTACCTCCACTCATACCATAGATGGATGTCCCCAGAGAAGAAGATTGAACCAGACAGGACCCGAGGCCATTATCGGATCCATTGCTTTGCTTTACAGGCATGTCTCCTCAAAAGCCTGGATTCCAATACCAGCAGAGGGGATTTCCTGAGGCACGCATCAGAACAAATCTCGTCTCCACAAGGAAACATGTGCATTGGAGCTGTGTCAAAAGCTTAGGAGAATACTTCAGGGTCCCGGTGCCACCGCCCCATTCCAAGGCTCTCATGGACACAAACACACATTGCGACCCATCCTCAGGAAAGTCCATTTCAACTCAGCCACCCCGGTTGCTCCCGCAGATCCATTGGATCTAAACTGTCTCGTTGCTAGGAGGCAATTGGAATCCGAGGCGGACTTCCCAGGCATCCATCCTCGAACGGTTCTCTGGTTTCATTCCATATGGGATGTCCTGGAGCTGTCCAACAGGTCTCAATTGTCCCGCAGAAGGAATCCTTGAAGGGGGCATCCCACATCTCCCAACGTGGAAAACCTCCATGGCCTCGAGATTCCGCTCCCTTCATGAAGGGGCCGTCATGCACAGAAACTCCAAACTGAGCCAACGTCTGATCCTCGCCCTGACTTTAGATGCATGAGATATTGGTTCACATCTGCAGGGGGTACCTGCCGTGCCCTCACCCTGAATCCGAAGTCTAGCTTGTGTTCTCAGACTTCCGTCCTCACTCTCCTGGCCCCGAAGCCCTCAAGTTTGGCAATTCCGGACCGACAATGAAGCACTCTGCCTGCCCTCTAGAAAAAATATATTGCCTAATGAGCTGCCCAGGCAGCTTAAATGAGGATAAACCTACACAGCACTCGCCTCTACCCAAATTATATAGTCTAACCTGGGCACTAATGCACTGTCTGACACAACCGGAGCCCAGACCTTTTGACCAACTCCCAGACAGCTGACCGCACACTGAGCACATCAGACCCGCCATGGCCTTATGTCATCATCTCTTCCCTACCTCAGTTTTCAGTCTTCAGAACCTAGACCTTATCTCCAATCACTGCCCACAGGTGACTGTGATGCAGAAATCATAACTCTTCCTGACCCATGGCAAGAAACCTTGTGGTTGGCATGTTGTCCAACGTTCAGTGTAGGAGAAAAAAGTATTCACAATGAGGCCCCGCCCATTCTTGAGTGTGACGAGAGCATAAACACACATTGTGACCTCAGCGTGGGTCCTGTCCTCTAGGAATTCCTCTCAGTGGCTGGATCATTAGATGTCATAATGGGCTTGACATGTCCCTAGGCCCCAATTTTTACCAGATTTCTGGTTGCCCAGTCGCCCCTCCCCAGGGCTCTACTCTGGAATCCCTCATTAGGTGGGACATCTGAGGTTGAAACACAAAAGGAAACAAATCAACAACAACAAAAAAAACGGACTTCTTCCATCCCCAGTATGACCCCAAACTCTTTGGACGGGGCCGGAACCCCAGAGAGTAAGACTCGTCCATTTCCCATGAAGTCATCCTGGCAATTTCACGACCATGAGCGACACGATATCCAGAGACAAATACTTGAGCAAGAGACTCACACTCGCCCTTTTTTCATATCCCGAAGAGTTCTCCTCATGGTCTGTAGATCAGTCCTGCCATACCTATGACCTGAAACATAAGCCGAGTTTGTGTTTTCAGACAACTGTCCAAACAGGTCTGGCGTACACACGCTACAGGCTCAAGCCCCTGTAGCCAAACCTGAGGACTGTACTTGCACTTTTCAATGGAATTGTATGTGCCCAGTCCAATGGCCACAACCCTACTAATAGGATAAATCTCCAAAGTCCCTGAGGCCATCCCAATAGTTGTGGCTTCCCAGGACAAACAGGGGCAATCTGAGCCCATCTGAGCACCTACCTGCACTCAGACCCGTAGACTGATGTCCCCAGAGGTAAAAAGGAACGAACAGGCCCCTAGGCACTAATAGGATCCATTGCTTTGGTTTCCAGGCATCTCTCCTCAGAGGCCTGGATTTCAATACCAGCATATGGCTGTTTCTTGACTCACCCATCAGAACAAATCTCATCTACACATGGGAAACATGCACGTTGGAGCTGTGTCAAAGCCTCTGTTTAGGAGAACCCTTCAGGGCCCCAGTGCCACCGCTTCATTCCAAGGTCTCCATAGACACAAAAACATATTAGGACACATCCACAGGAGAGTCCATTTCAACTCAGCCTCCTCGGTTGCTCCCCCCTCATCCAGCAGATCTAACCTTTCTTGTTGCTTGGAGACAATTGGAATGCGAGGTGGGCTACCCAGCCATCCATCCTTTGAACCCTGCTCGGAATCGTTGGCCTGGAGCCAACCAACAGGTCTCAATTGTCCTGCAGAAGAATCTTTGCAGTTTGGAGCTTCTCACAACTCCCAACGTGGGAAAACCCCCATGGCCTCGTGATCCACCCCCTCTTCAAGAAGGGGCCATCAGGGACAGAAAGTCCAACCTGAGCGATCGTCTGATCCTTGCTCTGACTTCAGGTGCACGAGATCTCGATTGAGGTCTGTAGATTGTGCCTGCCATATCCTCACCCAGAAACCTTGGCCTAGTTTGGGTTCTCAGACTTCCGTCCTCAGACTACTGGCCCACAAGCCCTCCTGTTTGGCAATCCAGAACTACAATGCCGCACTCTGCCTGCTCTTCAGAAGAAAAACATTGCCCTCTGGGGCTACCCAGAAACCCCAAATGAGGATCAACCTGCACGCCATTCGGCTGTACCCCAAATATATAGACTGACCTGGGCCCTATTGCACTTTCTGACCCGGCCTGAGCCTGGACCTCCTGGCCCCACCCAGACAGCTGGCCGCACACTTAGCACATCGGACCCGCCATGGCCTTAGGTCGTCATCTCTTCTCAACCTCGGTTTCCAGGCTTCAGAACCTAGACCTGATCTCCAATCACTGCCCTGGTTTGAAAATGATGCAGAAATCAGAGCTCTTTCCCCATGGCAAGAAACCTTGTGTTTGGAAGGTTGTCCAACGTTCAGTGTAGTTGGAACCAGTGTGGCCCATGAAGCCCAGCCCATGCTTGCGGGCCACATTGGTCACAAACACACATTGTGACCCTCAGCCTGAGCCCAGTCCTCAGGTAAGGCCTCTCAGTGGCTGGATGAAGAGACAGCATATTGGGCTTGCCATGCCCCTAGGCCCCAATTTTTAACCATAGTTCGGGTTGTCCCTTCACTCTTCCCCAGGGCTCTGCTTTGGAATTCCTCTTTTGGTGGGATACCTGAGTTTACAAACCTGAAAGGAGTCCTCCCATCCCACAGATTGACGAAAAACAATTGGGATCGCGCCAAATCCACAGAGAGGAAGATTCGTCCATGGCCCATGATGCCTCCCCAACATTCCACGGCCATCGCTGATACAAAATCCAGAGACAAAAGCCTGAGCAAGCGCCTCAGACTCGCTCATTCTTCAGATCCTGAAGAGTTCTTCTCATGGTTTGTAGATCGGGCGTGCCATACCTACGGCCCCAAACCTAAGCTGAGTTTGTGTTTTCAGACTTCTGTCCTCAAAGTCCTGGGCCACACTCCCTCCAGGCTGGGGCCCCTGGAGTCACACATTAGGACTGCGCCTACCCATTCCATGGGAATTCTGCCCATTCCATTGTCAAAAATCGCACAAATTAGGAGAACCATCCAAAGTCCCTGAGGCCATCCCAATCGTGCAGGTCGCCCGGGACAAAAAAGGGCGGTTGATACCAGCTGAGCATCTACCTCCACTCATACCATAGATGGATGTCCCCAGAGAAGAAGATTGAACCAGACAGGACCCGAGGCCATTATCGGATCCATTGCTTTGCTTTACAGGCATGTCTCCTCAAAAGCCTGGATTCCAATACCAGCAGAGGGGATTTCCTGAGGCACGCATCAGAACAAATCTCGTCTCCACAAGGAAACATGTGCATTGGAGCTGTGTCAAAAGCTTAGGAGAATACTTCAGGGTCCCGGTGCCACCGCCCCATTCCAAGGCTCTCATGGACACAAACACACATTGCGACCCATCCTCAGGAAAGTCCATTTCAACTCAGCCACCCCGGTTGCTCCCGCAGATCCATTGGATCTAAACTGTCTCGTTGCTAGGAGGCAATTGGAATCCGAGGCGGACTTCCCAGGCATCCATCCTCGAACGGTGCTCTGGTTTCATTCCATATGGGATGTCCTGGAGCTGTCCAACAGGTCTCAATTGTCCCGCAGAAGGAATCCTTGAAGGGGGCATCCCACATCTCCCAACGTGGAAAACCTCCATGGCCTCGAGATTCCGCTCCCTTCATGAAGGGGCCGTCATGCACAGAAACTCCAAACTGAGCCAACGTCTGATCCTCGCCCTGACTTTAGATGCATGAGATATTGGTTCACATCTGCAGGGGGTACCTGCCGTGCCCTCACCCTGAATCCGAAGTCTAGCTTGTGTTCTCAGACTTCCGTCCTCACTCTCCTGGCCCCGAAGCCCTCAAGTTTGGCAATTCCGGACCGACAATGAAGCACTCTGCCTGCCCTCTAGAAAAAATATATTGCCTAATGAGCTGCCCAGGCAGCTTAAATGAGGATAAACCTACACAGCACTCGCCTCTACCCAAATTATATAGTCTAACCTGGGCACTAATGCACTGTCTGACACAACCGGAGCCCAGACCTTTTGACCAACTCCCAGACAGCTGACCGCACACTGAGCACATCAGACCCGCCATGGCCTTATGTCATCATCTCTTCCCTACCTCAGTTTTCAGTCTTCAGAACCTAGACCTTATCTCCAATCACTGCCCACGGGTGACTGTGATGCAGAAATCATAACTCTTCCTGACCCATGGCAAGAAACCTTGTGGTTGGCATGTTGTCCAACGTTCAGTGTAGGAGAAAAAAGTATTCACAATGAGGCCCCGCCCATTCTTGAGTGCGACGAGAGCATAAACACACATTGTGACCTCAGCGTGGGTCCTGTCCTCTAGGAATTCCTCTCAGTGGCTGGATCATTAGATGTCATAATGGGCTTGACATGTCCCTAGGCCCCAATTTTTACCAGATTTCTGGTTGCCCAGTCGCCCCTCCCCAGGGCTCTACTCTGGAATCCCTCATTAGGTGGGACATCTGAGGTTGAAACACAAAAGGAAACAAATCAACAACAACAAAAAAAACGGACTTCTTCCATCCCCAGTATGACCCCAAACTCTTTGGACGGGGCCGGAACCCCAGAGAGTAAGACTCGTCCATTTCCCATGAAGTCATCCTGGCAATTTCACGACCATGAGCGACACGATATCCAGAGACAAATACTTGAGCAAAGGACTCACACTCGCCCTTTTTTCTATCCCGAAGAGTTCTCCTCATGGTCTGTAGATCAGTCCTGCCATACCTATGACCTGAAACATAAGCCGAGTTTGTGTTTTCAGACAACTGTCCAAACAGGTCTGGCGTACACACGCTACAGGCTCAAGCCCCTGTAGCCAAACCTGAGGACTGTACTTGCACTTTTCAATGGAATTGTATGTGCCCAGTCCAATGGCCACAACCCTACTAATAGGATAAATCTCCAAAGTCCCTGAGGCCATCCCAATAGTTGTGGCTTCCCAGGACAAACAGGGGCAATCTGAGCCCATCTGAGCACCTACCTGCACTCAGACCCGTAGACTGATGTCCCCAGAGGTAAAAAGGAACGAACAGGCCCCTAGGCACTAATAGGATCCATTGCTTTGGTTTCCAGGCATCTCTCCTCAGAGGCCTGGATTTCAATACCAGCATATGGCTGTTTCTTGACTCACCCATCAGAACAAATCTCATCTACACATGGGAAACATGCACGTTGGAGCTGTGTCAAAGCCTCTGTTTAGGAGAACCCTTCAGGGCCCCAGTGCCACCGCTTCATTCCAAGGTCTCCATAGACACAAAAACATATTAGGACACATCCACAGGAGAGTCCATTTCAACTCAGCCTCCTCGGTTGCTCCCCCCTCATCCAGCAGATCTAACCTTTCTTGTTGCTTGGAGACAATTGGAATGCGAGGTGGGCTACCCAGCCATCCATCCTTTGAACCCTGCTCGGAATCGTTGGCCTGGAGCCAACCAACAGGTCTCAATTGTCCTGCAGAAGAATCTTTGCAGTTTGGAGCTTCTCACAACTCCCAACGTGGGAAAACCCCCATGGCCTCGTGATCCACCCCCCCTTCAAGAAGGGGCCATCAGGGACAGAAAGTCCAACCTGAGCGATCGTCTGATCCTTGCTCTGACTTCAGGTGCACGAGATCTCGATTGAGGTCTGTAGATTGTGCCTGCCATATCCTCACCCAGAAACCTTGGCCTAGTTTGGGTTCTCAGACTTCCGTCCTCAGACTACTGGCCCACAAGCCCTCCTGTTTGGCAATCCAGAACTACAATGCCGCACTCTGCCTGCCCTTCAGAAGAAAAACATTGCCCTCTGGGGCTACCCAGAAACCCCAAATGAGGATCAACCTGCACGCCATTCGGCTGTACCCCAAATATATAGACTGACCTGGGCCCTATTGCACTTTCTGACCCGGCCTGAGCCTGGACCTCCTGGCCCCACCCAGACAGCTGGCCGCACACTTAGCACATCGGACCCGCCATGGCCTTAGGTCGTCATCTCTTCTCAACCTCGGTTTCCAGGCTTCAGAACCTAGACCTGATCTCCAATCACTGCCCTGGTTTGAAAATGATGCAGAAATCAGAGCTCTTTCCCCATGGCAAGAAACCTTGTGTTTGGAAGGTTGTCCAACGTTCAGTGTAGTTGGAACCAGTGTGGCCCATGAAGCCCAGCCCATGCTTGCGGGCCACATTGGTCACAAACACACATTGTGACCCTCAGCCTGAGCCCAGTCCTCAGGTAAGGCCTCTCAGTGGCTGGATGAAGAGACAGCATATTGGGCTTGCCATGCCCCTAGGCCCCAATTTTTAACCATAGTTCGGGTTGTCCCTTCACTCTTCCCCAGGGCTCTGCTTTGGAATTCCTCTTTTGGTGGGATACCTGAGTTTACAAACCTGAAAGGAGTCCTCCCATCCCACAGATTGACGAAAAACAATTGGGATCGCGCCAAATCCACAGAGAGGAAGATTCGTCCATGGCCCATGATGCCTCCCCAACATTCCACGGCCATCGCTGATACAAAATCCAGAGACAAAAGCCTGAGCAAGCGCCTCAGACTCGCTCATTCTTCAGATCCTGAAGAGTTCTTCTCATGGTTTGTAGATCGGGCGTGCCATACCTACGGCCCCAAACCTAAGCTGAGTTTGTGTTTTCAGACTTCTGTCCTCAAAGTCCTGGGCCACACTCCCTCCAGGCTGGGGCCCCTGGAGTCACACATTAGGACTGCGCCTACCCATTCCATGGGAATTCTGCCCATTCCATTGTCAAAAATCGCACAAATTAGGAGAACCATCCAAAGTCCCTGAGGCCATCCCAATCGTGCAGGTCGCCCGGGACAAAAAAGGGCGGTTGATACCAGCTGAGCATCTACCTCCACTCATACCATAGATGGATGTCCCCAGAGAAGAAGATTGAACCAGACAGGACCCGAGGCCATTATCGGATCCATTGCTTTGCTTTACAGGCATGTCTCCTCAAAAGCCTGGATTCCAATACCAGCAGAGGGGATTTCCTGAGGCACGCATCAGAACAAATCTCGTCTCCACAAGGAAACATGTGCATTGGAGCTGTGTCAAAAGCTTAGGAGAATACTTCAGGGTCCCGGTGCCACCGCCCCATTCCAAGGCTCTCATGGACACAAACACACATTGCGACCCATCCTCAGGAAAGTCCATTTCAACTCAGCCACCCCGGTTGCTCCCGCAGATCCATTGGATCTAAACTGTCTCGTTGCTAGGAGGCAATTGGAATCCGAGGCGGACTTCCCAGGCATCCATCCTCGAACGGTGCTCTGGTTTCATTCCATATGGGATGTCCTGGAGCTGTCCAACAGGTCTCAATTGTCCCGCAGAAGGAATCCTTGAAGGGGGCATCCCACATCTCCCAACGTGGAAAACCTCCATGGCCTCGAGATTCCGCTCCCTTCATGAAGGGGCCGTCATGCACAGAAACTCCAAACTGAGCCAACGTCTGATCCTCGCCCTGACTTTAGATGCATGAGATATTGGTTCACATCTGCAGGGGGTACCTGCCGTGCCCTCACCCTGAATCCGAAGTCTAGCTTGTGTTCTCAGACTTCCGTCCTCACTCTCCTGGCCCCGAAGCCCTCAAGTTTGGCAATTCCGGACCGACAATGAAGCACTCTGCCTGCCCTCTAGAAAAAATATATTGCCTAATGAGCTGCCCAGGCAGCTTAAATGAGGATAAACCTACACAGCACTCGCCTCTACCCAAATTATATAGTCTAACCTGGGCACTAATGCACTGTCTGACACAACCGGAGCCCAGACCTTTTGACCAACTCCCAGACAGCTGACCGCACACTGAGCACATCAGACCCGCCATGGCCTTATGTCATCATCTCTTCCCTACCTCAGTTTTCAGTCTTCAGAACCTAGACCTTATCTCCAATCACTGCCCACGGGTGACTGTGATGCAGAAATCATAACTCTTCCTGACCCATGGCAAGAAACCTTGTGGTTGGCATGTTGTCCAACGTTCAGTGTAGGAGAAAAAAGTATTCACAATGAGGCCCCGCCCATTCTTGAGTGCGACGAGAGCATAAACACACATTGTGACCTCAGCGTGGGTCCTGTCCTCTAGGAATTCCTCTCAGTGGCTGGATCATTAGATGTCATAATGGGCTTGACATGTCCCTAGGCCCCAATTTTTACCAGATTTCTGGTTGTCCAGTCGCCCCTCCCCAGGGCTCTACTCTGGAATCCCTCATTAGGTGGGACATCTGAGGTTGAAACACAAAAGGAAACAAATCAACAACAACAAAAAAAACGGACTTCTTCCATCCCCAGAATGACCCCAAACTCTTTGGACGGGGCCGGAACCCCAGAGAGTAAGACTCGTCCATTTCCCATGAAGTCATCCTGGCAATTTCACGACCATGAGTGACACGATATCCAGAGACAAATACTTGAGCAAGAGACTCACACTCGCCCTTTTTTCATATCCCGAAGAGTTCTCCTCATGGTCTGTAGATCAGTCCTGCCATACCTATGACCTGAAACATAAGCCGAGTTTGTGTTTTCAGACAACTGTCCAAACAGGTCTGGCGTACACACGCTACAGGCTCAAGCCCCTGTAGCCAAACCTGAGGACTGTACTTGCACTTTCCAAGGGAATTGTATGTGCCCATTCCAATGGCCACAACCCTACTAATAGGATAAATCTCCAAAGTCCCTGAGGCCATCCCAATAGTTGTGGCTTCCCAGGACAAACAGGGGCAATCTGAGCCCATCTGAGCACCTACCTGCACTCAGACCCGTAGACTGATGTCCCCAGAGGTAAAAAGGAACGAACAGGCCCCTAGGCACTAATAGGATCCATTGCTTTGGTTTCCAGGCATCTCTCCTCAGAGGCCTGGATTTCAATACCAGCATATGGCTGTTTCTTGACTCACCCATCAGAACAAATCTCATCTACACATGGGAAACATGCACGTTGGAGCTGTGTCAAAGCCTCTGTTTAGGAGAACCCTTCAGGGCCCCAGTGCCACCGCTTCATTCCAAGGTCTCCATAGACACAAAAACATATTAGGACACATCCACAGGAGAGTCCATTTCAACTCAGCCTCCTCGGTTGCTCCCCCCTCATCCAGCAGATCTAACCTTTCTTGTTGCTTGGAGACAATTGGAATGCGAGGTGGGCTACCCAGCCATCCATCCTTTGAACCCTGCTCGGAATCGTTGGCCTGGAGCCAACCAACAGGTCTCAATTGTCCTGCAGAAGAATCTTTGCAGTTTGGAGCTTCTCACAACTCCCAACGTGGGAAAACCCCCATGGCCTCGTGATCCACCCCCCCTTCAAGAAGGGGCCATCAGGGACAGAAAGTCCAACCTGAGCGATCGTCTGATCCTTGCTCTGACTTCAGGTGCACGAGATCTCGATTGAGGTCTGTAGATTGTGCCTGCCATATCCTCACCCAGAAACCTTGGCCTAGTTTGGGTTCTCAGACTTCCGTCCTCAGACTACTGGCCCACAAGCCCTCCTGTTTGGCAATCCAGAACTACAATGCCGCACTCTGCCTGCCCTTCAGAAGAAAAACATTGCCCTCTGGGGCTACCCAGAAACCCCAAATGAGGATCAACCTGCACGCCATTCGGCTGTACCCCAAATATATAGACTGACCTGGGCCCTATTGCACTTTCTGACCCGGCCTGAGCCTGGACCTCCTGGCCCCACCCAGACAGCTGGCCGCACACTTAGCACATCGGACCCGCCATGGCCTTAGGTCGTCATCTCTTCTCAACCTCGGTTTCCAGGCTTCAGAACCTAGACCTGATCTCCAATCACTGCCCTGGTTTGAAAATGATGCAGAAATCAGAGCTCTTTCCCCATGGCAAGAAACCTTGTGTTTGGAAGGTTGTCCAACGTTCAGTGTAGTTGGAACCAGTGTGGCCCATGAAGCCCAGCCCATGCTTGCGGGCCACATTGGTCACAAACACACATTGTGACCCTCAGCCTGAGCCCAGTCCTCAGGTAAGGCCTCTCAGTGGCTGGATGAAGAGACAGCATATTGGGCTTGCCATGCCCCTACCTAGGCCCCAAATTTTAACCATAGTTCGGGTTGTCCCTTCACTCTTCCCCAGGGCTCTGCTTTGGAATTCCTCTTTTGGCGGGATACCTGAGTTTACAAACCTGAAAGGAGTCCTCCCATCCCACAGATTGACGAAAAACAACTGGGATCGCGCCAAATCCACAGAGAGGAAGATTCGTCCATGGCCCATGATGCCTCCCCAACATTCCACGGCCATCGCTGATACAAAATCCAGAGACAAAAGCCTGAGCAAGCGCCTCAGACTCGCTCATTCTTCATATCCTGAAGAGGTCTTCTCATGGTTTGTAGATCGGGCGTGCCATACCTACGGCCCCAAACCTAAGCTGAGTTTGTGTTTTCAGACTTCTGTCCTCAAAGTCCTGGGCCACACTCCCTCAAGGCTGGGGCCCCTGGAGTCACACATTAGGACTGCGCCTACCCATTCCATGGGAATTCTGCCCATTCCATTGTCAAAAATCGCACAAATTAGGAGAACCATCCAAAGTCCCTGAGGCCATCCCAATTGTGCAGGTCGTCCGGGACAAAAAAGGGCGGTTGATACCAGCTGAGCATCTACCTCCACTCATACCATAGATGGATGTCCCCAGAGAAGAAGATTGAACCAGACAGGACCCGAGGCCATTATCGGATCCATTGCTTTGCTTTACAGGCATGTCTCCTCAAAAGCCTGGATTCCAATACCAGCAGAGGGGATTTCCTGAGGCACGCATCAGAACAAATCTCGTCTCCACAAGGAAACATGTGCATTGGAGCTGTGTCAAAAGCTTAGGAGAATACTTCAGGGTCCCGGTGCCACCGCCCCATTCCAAGGCTCTCATGGACACAAACACACATTGCGACCCATCCTCAGGAAAGTCCATTTCAACTCAGCCACCCCGGTTGCTCCCGCAGATCCATTGGATCTAAACTGTCTCGTTGCTAGGAGGCAATTGGAATCCGAGGCGGACTTCCCAGGCATCCATCCTCGAACGGTGCTCTGGTTTCATTCCATATGGGATGTCCTGGAGCTGTCCAACAGGTCTCAATTGTCCCGCAGAAGGAATCCTTGAAGGGGGCATCCCACATCTCCCAACGTGGAAAACCTCCATGGCCTCGAGATTCCGCTCCCTTCATGAAGGGGCCGTCATGCACAGAAACTCCAAACTGAGCCAACGTCTGATCCTCGCCCTGACTTTAGATGCATGAGATATTGGTTCACATCTGCAGGGGGTACCTGCCGTGCCCTCACCCTGAATCCGAAGTCTAGCTTGTGTTCTCCGACTTCCGTCCTCACTCTCCTGGCCCCGAAGCCCTCAAGTTTGGCAATTCCGGACCGACAATGAAGCACTCTGCCTGCCCTCTAGAAAAAATATATTGCCTAATGAGCTGCCCAGGCAGCTTAAATGAGGATAAACCTACACAGCACTCGCCTCTACCCAAATTATATAGTCTAACCTGGGCACTAATGCACTGTCTGACACAACCGGAGCCCAGACCTTTTGACCAACTCCCAGACAGCTGACCGCACACTGAGCACATCAGACCCGCCATGGCCTTATGTCATCATCTCTTCCCTACCTCAGTTTTCAGTCTTCAGAACCTAGACCTTATCTCCAATCACTGCCCACGGGTGACTGTGATGCAGAAATCATAACTCTTCCTGACCCATGGCAAGAAACCTTGTGGTTGGCATGTTGTCCAACGTTCAGTGTAGGAGAAAAAAGTATTCACAATGAGGCCCCGCCCATTCTTGAGTGCGACGAGAGCATAAACACACATTGTGACCTCAGCGTGGGTCCTGTCCTCTAGGAATTCCTCTCAGTGGCTGGATCATTAGATGTCATAATGGGCTTGACATGTCCCTAGGCCCCAATTTTTACCAGATTTCTGGTTGCCCAGTCGCCCCTCCCCAGGGCTCTACTCTGGAATCCCTCATTAGGTGGGACATCTGAGGTTGAAACACAAAAGGAAACAAATCAACAACAACAAAAAAAACGGACTTCTTCCATCCCCAGAATGACCCCAAACTCTTTGGACGGGGCCGGAACCCCAGAGAGTAAGACTCGTCCATTTCCCATGAAGTCATCCTGGCAATTTCACGACCATGAGTGACACGATATCCAGAGACAAATACTTGAGCAAGAGACTCACACTCGCCCTTTTTTCATATCCCGAAGAGTTTTCTCCTCATGGTCTGTAGATCAGTCCTGCCATACCTATGACCTGAAACATAAGCCGAGTTTGTGTTTTCAGACAACTGTCCAAACAGGTCTGGCGTACACACGCTACAGGCTCAAGCCCCTGTAGCCAAACCTGAGGACTGTACTTGCACTTTCCAAGGGAATTGTATGTGCCCATTCCAATGGCCACAACCCTACTAATAGGATAAATCTCCAAAGTCCCTGAGGCCATCCCAATAGTTGTGGCTTCCCAGGACAAACAGGGGCAATCTGAGCCCATCTGAGCACCTACCTGCACTCAGACCCGTAGACTGATGTCCCCAGAGGTAAAAAGGAACGAACAGGCCCCTAGGCACTAATAGGATCCATGCCTTTGGTTTCCAGGCATCTCTCCTCAGAGGCCTGGATTTCAATACCAGCATATGGCTGTTTCTTGACTCACCCATCAGAACAAATCTCATCTACACATGGGAAACATGCACGTTGGAGCTGTGTCAAAGCCTCTGTTTAGGAGAACCCTTCAGGGCCCCAGTGCCACCGCTTCATTCCAAGGTCTCCATAGACACAAAAACATATTAGGACACATCCACAGGAGAGTCCATTTCAACTCAGCCTCCTCGGTTGCTCCCCCCTCATCCAGCAGATCTAACCTTTCTTGTTGCTTGGAGACAATTGGAATGCGAGGTGGGCTACCCAGCCATCCATCCTTTGAACCCTGCTCGGAATCGTTGGCCTGGAGCCAACCAACAGGTCTCAATTGTCCTGCAGAAGAATCTTTGCAGTTTGGAGCTTCTCACAACTCCCAACGTGGGAAAACCCCCATGGCCTCGTGATCCACCCCCCCTTCAAGAAGGGGCCATCAGGGACAGAAAGTCCAACCTGAGCGATCGTCTGATCCTTGCTCTGACTTCAGGTGCACGAGATCTCGATTGAGGTCTGTAGATTGTGCCTGCCATATCCTCACCCAGAAACCTTGGCCTAGTTTGGGTTCTCAGACTTCCGTCCTCAGACTACTGGCCCACAAGCCCTCCTGTTTGGCAATCCAGAACTACAATGCCGCACTCTGCCTGCCCTTCAGAAGAAAAACATTGCCCTCTGGGGCTACCCAGAAACCCCAAATGAGGATCAACCTGCACGCCATTCGGCTGTACCCCAAATATATAGACTGACCTGGGCCCTATTGCACTTTCTGACCCGGCCTGAGCCTGGACCTCCTGGCCCCACCCAGACAGCTGGCCGCACACTTAGCACATCGGACCCGCCATGGCCTTAGGTCGTCATCTCTTCTCAACCTCGGTTTCCAGGCTTCAGAACCTAGACCTGATCTCCAATCACTGCCCTGGTTTGAAAATGATGCAGAAATCAGAGCTCTTTCCCCATGGCAAGAAACCTTGTGTTTGGAAGGTTGTCCAACGTTCAGTGTAGTTGGAACCAGTGTGGCCCATGAAGCCCAGCCCATGCTTGCGGGCCACATTGGTCACAAACACACATTGTGACCCTCAGCCTGAGCCCAGTCCTCAGGTAAGGCCTCTCAGTGGCTGGATGAAGAGACAGCATATTGGGCTTGCCATGCCCCTACCTAGGCCCCAAATTTTAACCATAGTTCGGGTTGTCCCTTCACTCTTCCCCAGGGCTCTGCTTTGGAATTCCTCTTTTGGCGGGATACCTGAGTTTACAAACCTGAAAGGAGTCCTCCCATCCCACAGATTGACGAAAAACAACTGGGATCGCGCCAAATCCACAGAGAGGAAGATTCGTCCATGGCCCATGATGCCTCCCCAACATTCCACGGCCATCGCTGATACAAAATCCAGAGACAAAAGCCTGAGCAAGCGCCTCAGACTCGCTCATTCTTCATATCCTGAAGAGGTCTTCTCATGGTTTGTAGATCGGGCGTGCCATACCTACGGCCCCAAACCTAAGCTGAGTTTGTGTTTTCAGACTTCTGTCCTCAAAGTCCTGGGCCACACTCCCTCAAGGCTGGGGCCCCTGGAGTCACACATTAGGACTGCGCCTACCCATTCCATGGGAATTCTGCCCATTCCATTGTCAAAAATCGCACAAATTAGGAGAACCATCCAAAGTCCCTGAGGCCATCCCAATTGTGCAGGTCGTCCGGGACAAAAAAGGGCGGTTGATACCAGCTGAGCATCTACCTCCACTCATACCATAGATGGATGTCCCCAGAGAAGAAGATTGAACCAGACAGGACCCGAGGCCATTATCGGATCCATTGCTTTGCTTTACAGGCATGTCTCCTCAAAAGCCTGGATTCCAATACCAGCAGAGGGGATTTCCTGAGGCACGCATCAGAACAAATCTCGTCTCCACAAGGAAACATGTGCATTGGAGCTGTGTCAAAAGCTTAGGAGAATACTTCAGGGTCCCGGTGCCACCGCCCCATTCCAAGGCTCTCATGGACACAAACACACATTGCGACCCATCCTCAGGAAAGTCCATTTCAACTCAGCCACCCCGGTTGCTCCCGCAGATCCATTGGATCTAAACTGTCTCGTTGCTAGGAGGCAATTGGAATCCGAGGCGGACTTCCCAGGCATCCATCCTCGAACGGTGCTCTGGTTTCATTCCATATGGGATGTCCTGGAGCTGTCCAACAGGTCTCAATTGTCCCGCAGAAGGAATCCTTGAAGGGGGCATCCCACATCTCCCAACGTGGAAAACCTCCATGGCCTCGAGATTCCGCTCCCTTCATGAAGGGGCCGTCATGCACAGAAACTCCAAACTGAGCCAACGTCTGATCCTCGCCCTGACTTTAGATGCATGAGATATTGGTTCACATCTGCAGGGGGTACCTGCCGTGCCCTCACCCTGAATCCGAAGTCTAGCTTGTGTTCTCAGACTTCCGTCCTCACTCTCCTGGCCCCGAAGCCCTCAAGTTTGGCAATTCCGGACCGACAATGAAGCACTCTGCCTGCCCTCTAGAAAAAATATATTGCCTAATGAGCTGCCCAGGCAGCTTAAATGAGGATAAACCTACACAGCACTCGCCTCTACCCAAATTATATAGTCTAACCTGGGCACTAATGCACTGTCTGACACAACCGGAGCCCAGACCTTTTGACCAACTCCCAGACAGCTGACCGCACACTGAGCACATCAGACCCGCCATGGCCTTATGTCATCATCTCTTCCCTACCTCAGTTTTCAGTCTTCAGAACCTAGACCTTATCTCCAATCACTGCCCACGGGTGACTGTGATGCAGAAATCATAACTCTTCCTGACCCATGGCAAGAAACCTTGTGGTTGGCATGTTGTCCAACGTTCAGTGTAGGAGAAAAAAGTATTCACAATGAGGCCCCGCCCATTCTTGAGTGCGACGAGAGCATAAACACACATTGTGACCTCAGCGTGGGTCCTGTCCTCTAGGAATTCCTCTCAGTGGCTGGATCATTAGATGTCATAATGGGCTTGACATGTCCCTAGGCCCCAATTTTTACCAGATTTCTGGTTGTCCAGTCGCCCCTCCCCAGGGCTCTACTCTGGAATCCCTCATTAGGTGGGACATCTGAGGTTGAAACACAAAAGGAAACAAATCAACAACAACAAAAAAAACGGACTTCTTCCATCCCCAGAATGACCCCAAACTCTTTGGACGGGGCCGGAACCCCAGAGAGTAAGACTCGTCCATTTCCCATGAAGTCATCCTGGCAATTTCACGACCATGAGTGACACGATATCCAGAGACAAATACTTGAGCAAGAGACTCACACTCGCCCTTTTTTCATATCCCGAAGAGTTTTCTCCTCATGGTCTGTAGATCAGTCCTGCCATACCTATGACCTGAAACATAAGCCGAGTTTGTGTTTTCAGACAACTGTCCAAACAGGTCTGGCGTACACACGCTACAGGCTCAAGCCCCTGTAGCCAAACCTGAGGACTGTACTTGCACTTTCCAAGGGAATTGTATGTGCCCATTCCAATGGCCACAACCCTACTAATAGGATAAATCTCCAAAGTCCCTGAGGCCATCCCAATAGTTGTGGCTTCCCAGGACAAACAGGGGCAATCTGAGCCCATCTGAGCACCTACCTGCACTCAGACCCGTAGACTGATGTCCCCAGAGGTAAAAAGGAACGAACAGGCCCCTAGGCACTAATAGGATCCATGCCTTTGGTTTCCAGGCATCTCTCCTCAGAGGCCTGGATTTCAATACCAGCATATGGCTGTTTCTTGACTCACCCATCAGAACAAATCTCATCTACACATGGGAAACATGCACGTTGGAGCTGTGTCAAAGCCTCTGTTTAGGAGAACCCTTCAGGGCCCCAGTGCCACCGCTTCATTCCAAGGTCTCCATAGACACAAAAACATATTAGGACACATCCACAGGAGAGTCCATTTCAACTCAGCCTCCTCGGTTGCTCCCCCCTCATCCAGCAGATCTAACCTTTCTTGTTGCTTGGAGACAATTGGAATGCGAGGTGGGCTACCCAGCCATCCATCCTTTGAACCCTGCTCGGAATCGTTGGCCTGGAGCCAACCAACAGGTCTCAATTGTCCTGCAGAAGAATCTTTGCAGTTTGGAGCTTCTCACAACTCCCAACGTGGGAAAACCCCCATGGCCTCGTGATCCACCCCCCCTTCAAGAAGGGGCCATCAGGGACAGAAAGTCCAACCTGAGCGATCGTCCTGATCCTTGCTCTGACTTCAGGTGCACGAGATCTCGATTGAGGTCTGTAGATTGTGCCTGCCATATCCTCACCCAGAAACCTTGGCCTAGTTTGGGTTCTCAGACTTCCGTCCTCAGACTACTGGCCCACAAGCCCTCCTGTTTGGCAATCCAGAACTACAATGCCGCACTCTGCCTGCCCTTCAGAAGAAAAACATTGCCCTCTGGGGCTACCCAGAAACCCCAAATGAGGATCAACCTGCACGCCATTCGGCTGTACCCCAAATATATAGACTGACCTGGGCCCTATTGCACTTTCTGACCCGGCCTGAGCCTGGACCTCCTGGCCCCACCCAGACAGCTGGCCGCACACTTAGCACATCGGACCCGCCATGGCCTTAGGTCGTCATCTCTTCTCAACCTCGGTTTCCAGGCTTCAGAACCTAGACCTGATCTCCAATCACTGCCCTGGTTTGAAAATGATGCAGAAATCAGAGCTCTTTCCCCATGGCAAGAAACCTTGTGTTTGGAAGGTTGTCCAACGTTCAGTGTAGTTGGAACCAGTGTGGCCCATGAAGCCCAGCCCATGCTTGCGGGCCACATTGGTCACAAACACACATTGTGACCCTCAGCCTGAGCCCAGTCCTCAGGTAAGGCCTCTCAGTGGCTGGATGAAGAGACAGCATATTGGGCTTGCCATGCCCCTACCTAGGCCCCAATTTTTAACCATAGTTCGGGTTGTCCCTTCACTCTTCCCCAGGGCTCTGCTTTGGAATTCCTCTTTTGGCGGGATACCTGAGTTTACAAACCTGAAAGGAGTCCTCCCATTCCACAGATTGACGAAAAACAATTGGGATCGCGCCAAATCCACAGAGAGGAAGATTCGTCCATGGCCCATGATGCCTCCCCAACATTCCACGGCCATCGCTGATACAAAATCCAGAGACAAAAGCCTGAGCAAGCGCCTCAGACTCGCTCATTCTTCAGATCCTGAAGAGTTCTTCTCATGGTTTGTAGATCGGGCGTGCCATACCTACGGCCCCAAACCTAAGCTGAGTTTGTGTTTTCAGACTTCTGTCCTCAAAGTCCTGGGCCACACTCCCTCCAGGCGGGGGCCCCTGGAGTCACACATTAGGACTGCGCCTACCCATTCCATGGGAATTCTGCCCATTCCATTGTCAAAAATCGCACAAATTAGGAGAACCATCCAAAGTCCCTGAGGCCATCCCAATCGTGCAGGTCGCCCGGGACAAAAAAGGGCGGTTGATACCAGCTGAGCATCTACCTCCACTCATACCATAGATGGATGTCCCCAGAGAAGAAGATTGAACCAGACAGGACCCGAGGCCATTATCGGATCCATTGCTTTGCTTTACAGGCATGTCTCCTCAAAAGCCTGGATTCCAATACCAGCAGAGGGGATTTCCTGAGGCACGCATCAGAACAAATCTCGTCTCCACAAGGAAACATGTGCATTGGAGCTGTGTCAAAAGCTTAGGAGAATACTTCAGGGTCCCGGTGCCACCACCCCATTCCAAGGCTCTCATGGACACAAACACACATTGCGACCCATCCTCAGGAAAGTCCATTTCAACTCAGCCACCCCGGTTGCTCCCGCAGATCCATTGGATCTAAACTGTCTCATTGCTAGGAGGCAATTGGAATCCGAGGCGGACATCCCAGGCATCCATCCTCGAACGGTGCTCTGGTTTCATTCCATATGGGATGTCCTGGAGCTGTCCAACAGGTCTCAATTGTCCCGCAGAAGGAATCCTTGAAGGGGGCATCCCACATCTCCCAACGTGGAAAACCTCCATGGCCTCGAGATTCCGCTCCCTTCATGAAGGGGCCGTCATGCACAGAAACTCCAAACTGAGCCAACGTCTGATCCTCGCCCTGACTTTAGATGCATGAGATATTGGTTCACATCTGCAGGGGGTACCTGCCGTGCCCTCACCCTGAATCCGAAGTCTAGCTTGTGTTCTCAGACTTCCGTCCTCACTCTCCTGGCCCCGAAGCCCTCAAGTTTGGCAATTCCGGACCGACAATGAAGCACTCTGCCTGCCCTCTAGAAAAAATATATTGCCTAATGAGCTGCCCAGGCAGCTTAAATGAGGATAAACCTACACAGCACTCGCCTCTACCCAAATTATATAGTCTAACCTGGGCACTAATGCACTGTCTGACACAACCGGAGCCCAGACCTTTTGACCAACTCCCAGACAGCTGACCGCACACTGAGCACATCAGACCCGCCATGGCCTTATGTCATCATCTCTTCCCTACCTCAGTTTTCAGTCTTCAGAACCTAGACCTTATCTCCAATCACTGCCCACGGGTGACTGTGATGCAGAAATCATAACTCTTCCTGACCCATGGCAAGAAACCTTGTGGTTGGCATGTTGTCCAACGTTCAGTGTAGGAGAAAAAAGTATTCACAATGAGGCCCCGCCCATTCTTGAGTGCGACGAGAGCATAAACACACATTGTGACCTCAGCGTGGGTCCTGTCCTCTAGGAATTCCTCTCAGTGGCTGGATCATTAGATGTCATAATGGGCTTGACATGTCCCTAGGCCCCAATTTTTACCAGATTTCTGGTTGTCCAGTCGCCCCTCCCCAGGGCTCTACTCTGGAATCCCTCATTAGGTGGGACATCTGAGGTTGAAACACAAAAGGAAACAAATCAACAACAACAAAAAAAACGGACTTCTTCCATCCCCAGAATGACCCCAAACTCTTTGGACGGGGCCGGAACCCCAGAGAGTAAGACTCGTCCATTTCCCATGAAGTCATCCTGGCAATTTCACGACCATGAGTGACACGATATCCAGAGACAAATACTTGAGCAAGAGACTCACACTCGCCCTTTTTTCATATCCCGAAGAGTTTTCTCCTCATGGTCTGTAGATCAGTCCTGCCATACCTATGACCTGAAACATAAGCCGAGTTTGTGTTTTCAGACAACTGTCCAAACAGGTCTGGCGTACACACGCTACAGGCTCAAGCCCCTGTAGCCAAACCTGAGGACTGTACTTGCACTTTCCAAGGGAATTGTATGTGCCCATTCCAATGGCCACAACCCTACTAATAGGATAAATCTCCAAAGTCCCTGAGGCCATCCCAATAGTTGTGGCTTCCCAGGACAAACAGGGGCAATCTGAGCCCATCTGAGCACCTACCTGCACTCAGACCCGTAGACTGATGTCCCCAGAGGTAAAAAGGAACGAACAGGCCCCTAGGCACTAATAGGATCCATGCCTTTGGTTTCCAGGCATCTCTCCTCAGAGGCCTGGATTTCAATACCAGCATATGGCTGTTTCTTGACTCACCCATCAGAACAAATCTCATCTACACATGGGAAACATGCACGTTGGAGCTGTGTCAAAGCCTCTGTTTAGGAGAACCCTTCAGGGCCCCAGTGCCACCGCTTCATTCCAAGGTCTCCATAGACACAAAAACATATTAGGACACATCCACAGGAGAGTCCATTTCAACTCAGCCTCCTCGGTTGCTCCCCCCTCATCCAGCAGATCTAACCTTTCTTGTTGCTTGGAGACAATTGGAATGCGAGGTGGGCTACCCAGCCATCCATCCTTTGAACCCTGCTCGGAATCGTTGGCCTGGAGCCAACCAACAGGTCTCAATTGTCCTGCAGAAGAATCTTTGCAGTTTGGAGCTTCTCACAACTCCCAACGTGGGAAAACCCCCATGGCCTCGTGATCCACCCCCCCTTCAAGAAGGGGCCATCAGGGACAGAAAGTCCAACCTGAGCGATCGTCTGATCCTTGCTCTGACTTCAGGTGCACGAGATCTCGATTGAGGTCTGTAGATTGTGCCTGCCATATCCTCACCCAGAAACCTTGGCCTAGTTTGGGTTCTCAGACTTCCGTCCTCAGACTACTGGCCCACAAGCCCTCCTGTTTGGCAATCCAGAACTACAATGCCGCACTCTGCCTGCCCTTCAGAAGAAAAACATTGCCCTCTGGGGCTACCCAGAAACCCCAAATGAGGATCAACCTGCACGCCATTCGGCTGTACCCCAAATATATAGACTGACCTGGGCCCTATTGCACTTTCTGACCCGGCCTGAGCCTGGACCTCCTGGCCCCACCCAGACAGCTGGCCGCACACTTAGCACATCGGACCCGCCATGGCCTTAGGTCGTCATCTCTTCTCAACCTCGGTTTCCAGGCTTCAGAACCTAGACCTGATCTCCAATCACTGCCCTGGTTTGAAAATGATGCAGAAATCAGAGCTCTTTCCCCATGGCAAGAAACCTTGTGTTTGGAAGGTTGTCCAACGTTCAGTGTAGTTGGAACCAGTGTGGCCCATGAAGCCCAGCCCATGCTTGCGGGCCACATTGGTCACAAACACACATTGTGACCCTCAGCCTGAGCCCAGTCCTCAGGTAAGGCCTCTCAGTGGCTGGATGAAGAGACAGCATATTGGGCTTGCCATGCCCCTACCTAGGCCCCAATTTTTAACCATAGTTCGGGTTGTCCCTTCACTCTTCCCCAGGGCTCTGCTTTGGAATTCCTCTTTTGGCGGGATACCTGAGTTTACAAACCTGAAAGGAGTCCTCCCATCCCACAGATTGACGAAAAACAACTGGGATCGCGCCAAATCCACAGAGAGGAAGATTCGTCCATGGCCCATGATGCCTCCCCAACATTCCACGGCCATCGCTGATACAAAATCCAGAGACAAAAGCCTGAGCAAGCGCCTCAGACTCGCTCATTCTTCATATCCTGAAGAGGTCTTCTCATGGTTTGTAGATCGGGCGTGCCATACCTACGGCCCCAAACCTAAGCTGAGTTTGTGTTTTCAGACTTCTGTCCTCAAAGTCCTGGGCCACACTCCCTCAAGGCTGGGGCCCCTGGAGTCACACATTAGGACTGCGCCTACCCATTCCATGGGAATTCTGCCCATTCCATTGTCAAAAATCGCACAAATTAGGAGAACCATCCAAAGTCCCTGAGGCCATCCCAATTGTGCAGGTCGTCCGGGACAAAAAAGGGCGGTTGATACCAGCTGAGCATCTACCTCCACTCATACCATAGATGGATGTCCCCAGAGAAGAAGATTGAACCAGACAGGACCCGAGGCCATTATCGGATCCATTGCTTTGCTTTACAGGCATGTCTCCTCAAAAGCCTGGATTCCAATACCTGCAGAGGGGATTTCCTGAGGCACGCATCAGAACAAATCTCGTCTCCACAAGGAAACATGTGCATTGGAGCTGTGTCAAAAGCTTAGGAGAATACTTCAGGGTCCCGGTGCCACCGCCCCATTCCAAGGCTCTCATGGACACAAACACACATTGCGACCCATCCTCAGGAAAGTCCATTTCAACTCAGCCACCCCGGTTGCTCCCGCAGATCCATTGGATCTAAACTGTCTCGTTGCTAGGAGGCAATTGGAATCCGAGGCGGACTTCCCAGGCATCCATCCTCGAACGGTGCTCTGGTTTCATTCCATATGGGATGTCCTGGAGCTGTCCAACAGGTCTCAATTGTCCCGCAGAAGGAATCCTTGAAGGGGGCATCCCACATCTCCCAACGTGGAAAACCTCCATGGCCTCGAGATTCTGCTCCCTTCATGAAGGGGCCGTCATGCACAGAAACTCCAAACTGAGCCAACGTCTGATCCTCGCCCTGACTTTAGATGCATGAGATATTGGTTCACATCTGCAGGGGGTACCTGCCGTGCCCTCACCCTGAATCCGAAGTCTAGCTTGTGTTCTCAGACTTCCGTCCTCACTCTCCTGGCCCCGAAGCCCTCAAGTTTGGCAATTCCGGACCGACAATGAAGCACTCTGCCTGCCCTCTAGAAAAAATATATTGCCTAATGAGCTGCCCAGGCAGCTTAAATGAGGATAAACCTACACAGCACTCGCCTCTACCCAAATTATATAGTCTAACCTGGGCACTAATGCACTGTCTGACACAACCGGAGCCCAGACCTTTTGACCAACTCCCAGACAGCTGACCGCACACTGAGCACATCAGACCCGCCATGGCCTTATGTCATCATCTCTTCCCTACCTCAGTTTTCAGTCTTCAGAACCTAGACCTTATCTCCAATCACTGCCCACGGGTGACTGTGATGCAGAAATCATAACTCTTCCTGACCCATGGCAAGAAACCTTGTGGTTGGCATGTTGTCCAACGTTCAGTGTAGGAGAAAAAAGTATTCACAATGAGGCCCCGCCCATTCTTGAGTGCGACGAGAGCATAAACACACATTGTGACCTCAGCGTGGGTCCTGTCCTCTAGGAATTCCTCTCAGTGGCTGGATCATTAGATGTCATAATGGGCTTGACATGTCCCTAGGCCCCAATTTTTACCAGATTTCTGGTTGTCCAGTCGCCCCTCCCCAGGGCTCTACTCTGGAATCCCTCATTAGGTGGGACATCTGAGGTTGAAACACAAAAGGAAACAAATCAACAACAACAAAAAAAACGGACTTCTTCCATCCCCAGAATGACCCCAAACTCTTTGGACGGGGCCGGAACCCCAGAGAGTAAGACTCGTCCATTTCCCATGAAGTCATCCTGGCAATTTCACGACCATGAGTGACACGATATCCAGAGACAAATACTTGAGCAAGAGACTCACACTCGCCCTTTTTTCATATCCCGAAGAGTTTTCTCCTCATGGTCTGTAGATCAGTCCTGCCATACCTATGACCTGAAACATAAGCCGAGTTTGTGTTTTCAGACAACTGTCCAAACAGGTCTGGCGTACACACGCTACAGGCTCAAGCCCCTGTAGCCAAACCTGAGGACTGTACTTGCACTTTCCAAGGGAATTGTATGTGCCCATTCCAATGGCCACAACCCTACTAATAGGATAAATCTCCAAAGTCCCTGAGGCCATCCCAATAGTTGTGGCTTCCCAGGACAAACAGGGGCAATCTGAGCCCATCTGAGCACCTACCTGCACTCAGACCCGTAGTCTGATGTCCCCAGAGGTAAAAAGGAACGAACAGGCCCCTAGGCACTAATAGGATCCATGCCTTTGGTTTCCAGGCATCTCTCCTCAGAGGCCTGGATTTCAATACCAGCATATGGCTGTTTCTTGACTCACCCATCAGAACAAATCTCATCTACACATGGGAAACATGCACGTTGGAGCTGTGTCAAAGCCTCTGTTTAGGAGAACCCTTCAGGGCCCCAGTGCCACCGCTTCATTCCAAGGTCTCCATAGACACAAAAACATATTAGGACACATCCACAGGAGAGTCCATTTCAACTCAGCCTCCTCGGTTGCTCCCCCCTCATCCAGCAGATCTAACCTTTCTTGTTGCTTGGAGACAATTGGAATGCGAGGTGGGCTACCCAGCCATCCATCCTTTGAACCCTGCTCGGAATCGTTGGCCTGGAGCCAACCAACAGGTCTCAATTGTCCTGCAGAAGAATCTTTGCAGTTTGGAGCTTCTCACAACTCCCAACGTGGGAAAACCCCCATGGCCTCGTGATCCACCCCCCCTTCAAGAAGGGGCCATCAGGGACAGAAAGTCCAACCTGAGCGATCGTCTGATCCTTGCTCTGACTTCAGGTGCACGAGATCTCGATTGAGGTCTGTAGATTGTGCCTGCCATATCCTCACCCAGAAACCTTGGCCTAGTTTGGGTTCTCAGACTTCCGTCCTCAGACTACTGGCCCACAAGCCCTCCTGTTTGGCAATCCAGAACTACAATGCCGCACTCTGCCTGCCCTTCAGAAGAAAAACATTGCCCTCTGGGGCTACCCAGAAACCCCAAATGAGGATCAACCTTCACGCCATTCGGCTGTACCCCAAATATATAGACTGACCTCGGCCCTATTGCACTTTCTGACCCGGCCTGAGCCTGGACCTCCTGGCCCCACCCAGACAGCTGGCCGCACACTTAGCACATCGGACCCGCCATGGCCTTAGGTCGTCATCTCTTCTCAACCTCGGTTTCCAGGCTTCAGAACCTAGACCTGATCTCCAATCACTGCCCTGGTTTGAAAATGATGCAGAAATCAGAGCTCTTTCCCCATGGCAAGAAACCTTGTGTTTGGAAGGTTGTCCAACGTTCAGTGTAGTTGGAACCAGTGTGGCCCATGAAGCCCAGCCCATGCTTGCGGGCCACATTGGTCACAAACACACATTGTGACCCTCAGCCTGAGCCCAGTCCTCAGGTAAGGCCTCTCAGTGGCTGGATGAAGAGACAGCATATTGGGCTTGCCATGCCCCTACCTAGGCCCCAATTTTTAAACATAGTTCGGGTTGTCCCTTCACTCTTCCCCAGGGCTCTGCTTTGGAATTCCTCTTTTGGCGGGATACCTGAGTTTACAAACCTGAAAGGAGTCCTCCCATCCCACAGATTGACGAAAAACAACTGGGATCGCGCCAAATCCACAGAGAGGAAGATTCGTCCATGGCCCATGATGCCTCCCCAACATTCCACGGCCATCGCTGATACAAAATCCAGAGACAAAAGCCTGAGCAAGCGCCTCAGACTCGCTCATTCTTCATATCCTGAAGAGGTCTTCTCATGGTTTGTAGATCGGGCGTGCCATACCTACGGCCCCAAACCTAAGCTGAGTTTGTGTTTTCAGACTTCTGTCCTCAAAGTCCTGGGCCACACTCCCTCAAGGCTGGGGCCCCTGGAGTCACACATTAGGACTGCGCCTACCCATTCCATGGGAATTCTGCCCATTCCATTGTCAAAAATCGCACAAATTAGGAGAACCATCCAAAGTCCCTGAGGCCATCCCAATCGTGCAGGTCGCCCGGGACAAAAAAGGGCGGTTGATACCAGCTGAGCATCTACCTCCACTCATACCATAGATGGATGTCCCCAGAGAAGAAGATTGAACCAGACAGGACCCGAGGCCATTATCGGATCCATTGCTTTGCTTTACAGGCATGTCTCCTCAAAAGCCTGGATTCCAATACCAGCAGAGGGGATTTCCTGAGGCACGCATCAGAACAAATCTCGTCTCCACAAGGAAACATGTGCATTGGAGCTGTGTCAAAAGCTTAGGAGAATACTTCAGGGTCCCGGTGCCACCGCCCCATTCCAAGGCTCTCATGGACACAAACACACATTGCGACCCATCCTCAGGAAAGTCCATTTCAACTCAGCCACCCCGGTTGCTCCCGCAGATCCATTGGATCTAAACTGTCTCGTTGCTAGGAGGCAATTGGAATCCGAGGCGGACTTCCCAGGCATCCATCCTCGAACGGTGCTCTGGTTTCATTCCATATGGGATGTCCTGGAGCTGTCCAACAGGTCTCAATTGTCCCGCAGAAGGAATCCTTGAAGGGGGCATCCCACATCTCCCAACGTGGAAAACCTCCATGGCCTCGAGATTCCGCTCCCTTCATGAAGGGGCCGTCATGCACAGAAACTCCAAACTGAGCCAACGTCTGATCCTCGCCCTGACTTTAGATGCATGAGATATTGGTTCACATCTGCAGGGGGTACCTGCCGTGCCCTCACCCTGAATCCGAAGTCTAGCTTGTGTTCTCAGACTTCCGTCCTCACTCTCCTGGCCCCGAAGCCCTCAAGTTTGGCAATTCCGGACCGACAATGAAGCACTCTGCCTGCCCTCTAGAAAAAATATATTGCCTAATGAGCTGCCCAGGCAGCTTAAATGAGGATAAACCTACACAGCACTCGCCTCTACCCAAATTATATAGTCTAACCTGGGCACTAATGCACTGTCTGACACAACCGGAGCCCAGACCTTTTGACCAACTCCCAGACAGCTGACCGCACACTGAGCACATCAGACCCGCCATGGCCTTATGTCATCATCTCTTCCCTACCTCAGTTTTCAGTCTTCAGAACCTAGACCTTATCTCCAATCACTGCCCACGGGTGACTGTGATGCAGAAATCATAACTCTTCCTGACCCATGGCAAGAAACCTTGTGGTTGGCATGTTGTCCAACGTTCAGTGTAGGAGAAAAAAGTATTCACAATGAGGCCCCGCCCATTCTTGAGTGCGACGAGAGCATAAACACACATTGTGACCTCAGCGTGGGTCCTGTCCTCTAGGAATTCCTCTCAGTGGCTGGATCATTAGATGTCATAATGGGCTTGACATGTCCCTAGGCCCCAATTTTTACCAGATTTCTGGTTGTCCAGTCGCCCCTCCCCAGGGCTCTACTCTGGAATCCCTCATTAGGTGGGAAATCTGAGGTTGAAACACAAAAGGAAACAAATCAACAACAACAAAAAAAACGGACTTCTTCCATCCCCAGAATGACCCCAAACTCTTTGGACGGGGCCGGAACCCCAGAGAGTAAGACTCGTCCATTTCCCATGAAGTCATCCTGGCAATTTCACGACCATGAGTGACACGATATCCAGAGACAAATACTTGAGCAAGAGACTCACACTCGCCCTTTTTTCATATCCCGAAGAGTTTTCTCCTCATGGTCTGTAGATCAGTCCTGCCATACCTATGACCTGAAACATAAGCCGAGTTTGTGTTTTCAGACAACTGTCCAAACAGGTCTGGCGTACACACGCTACAGGCTCAAGCCCCTGTAGCCAAACCTGAGGACTGTACTTGCACTTTCCAAGGGAATTGTATGTGCCCATTCCAATGGCCACAACCCTACTAATAGGATAAATCTCCAAAGTCCCTGAGGCCATCCCAATAGTTGTGGCTTCCCAGGACAAACAGGGGCAATCTGAGCCCATCTGAGCACCTACCTGCACTCAGACCCGTAGTCTGATGTCCCCAGAGGTAAAAAGGAACGAACAGGCCCCTAGGCACTAATAGGATCCATGCCTTTGGTTTCCAGGCATCTCTCCTCAGAGGCCTGGATTTCAATACCAGCATATGGCTGTTTCTTGACTCACCCATCAGAACAAATCTCATCTACACATGGGAAACATGCACGTTGGAGCTGTGTCAAAGCCTCTGTTTAGGAGAACCCTTCAGGGCCCCAGTGCCACCGCTTCATTCCAAGGTCTCCATAGACACAAAAACATATTAGGACACATCCACAGGAGAGTCCATTTCAACTCAGCCTCCTCGGTTGCTCCCCCCTCATCCAGCAGATCTAACCTTTCTTGTTGCTTGGAGACAATTGGAATGCGAGGTGGGCTACCCAGCCATCCATCCTTTGAACCCTGCTCGGAATCGTTGGCCTGGAGCCAACCAACAGGTCTCAATTGTCCTGCAGAAGAATCTTTGCAGTTTGGAGCTTCTCACAACTCCCAACGTGGGAAAACCCCCATGGCCTCGTGATCCACCCCACCTTCAAGAAGGGGCCATCAGGGACAGAAAGTCCAACCTGAGCGATCGTCTGATCCTTGCTCTGACTTCAGGTGCACGAGATCTCGATTGAGGTCTGTAGATTGTGCCTGCCATATCCTCACCCAGAAACCTTGGCCTAGTTTGGGTTCTCAGACTTCCGTCCTCAGACTACTGGCCCACAAGCCCTCCTGTTTGGCAATCCAGAACTACAATGCCGCACTCTGCCTGCCCTTCAGAAGAAAAACATTGCCCTCTGGGGCTACCCAGAAACCCCAAATGAGGATCAACCTGCACGCCATTCGGCTGTACCCCAAATATATAGACTGACCTGGGCCCTATTGCACTTTCTGACCCGGCCTGAGCCTGGACCTCCTGGCCCCACCCAGACAGCTGGCCGCACACTTAGCACATCGGACCCGCCATGGCCTTAGGTCGTCATCTCTTCTCAACCTCGGTTTCCAGGCTTCAGAACCTAGACCTGATCTCCAATCACTGCCCTGGTTTGAAAATGATGCAGAAATCAGAGCTCTTTCCCCATGGCAAGAAACCTTGTGTTTGGAAGGTTGTCCAACGTTCAGTGTAGTTGGAACCAGTGTGGCCCATGAAGCCCAGCCCATGCTTGCGGGCCACATTGCTCACAAACACACATTGTGACCCTCAGCCTGAGCCCAGTCCTCAGGTAAGGCCTCTCAGTGGCTGGATGAAGAGACAGCATATTGGGCTTGCCATGCCCCTACCTAGGCCCCAATTTTTAACCATAGTTCGGGTTGTCCCTTCACTCTTCCCCAGGGCTCTGCTTTGGAATTCCTCTTTTGGCGGGATACCTGAGTTTACAAACCTGAAAGGAGTCCTCCCATCCCACAGATTGACGAAAAACAACTGGGATCGCGCCAAATCCACAGAGAGGAAGATTCGTCCATGGCCCATGATGCCTCCCCAACATTCCACGGCCATCGCTGATACAAAATCCAGAGACAAAAGCCTGAGCAAGCGCCTCAGACTCGCTCATTCTTCATATCCTGAAGAGGTCTTCTCATGGTTTGTAGATCGGGCGTGCCATACCTACGGCCCCAAACCTAAGCTGAGTTTGTGTTTTCAGACTTCTGTCCTCAAAGTCCTGGGCCACACTCCCTCAAGGCTGGGGCCCCTGGAGTCACACATTAGGACTGCGCCTACCCATTCCATGGGAATTCTGCCCATTCCATTGTCAAAAATCGCACAAATTAGGAGAACCATCCAAAGTCCCTGAGGCCATCCCAATCGTGCAGGTCGCCCGGGACAAAAAAGGGCGGTTGATACCAGCTGAGCATCTACCTCCACTCATACCATAGATGGATGTCCCCAGAGAAGAAGATTGAACCAGACAGGACCCGAGGCCATTATCGGATCCATTGCTTTGCTTTACAGGCATGTCTCCTCAAAAGCCTGGATTCCAATACCAGCAGAGGGGATTTCCTGAGGCACGCATCAGAACAAATCTCGTCTCCACAAGGAAACATGTGCATTGGAGCTGTGTCAAAAGCTTAGGAGAATACTTCAGGGTCCCGGTGCCACCGCCCCATTCCAAGGCTCTCATGGACACAAACACACATTGCGACCCATCCTCAGGAAAGTCCATTTCAACTCAGCCACCCCGGTTGCTCCCGCAGATCCATTGGATCTAAACTGTCTCGTTGCTAGGAGGCAATTGGAATCCGAGGCGGACTTCCCAGGCATCCATCCTCGAACGGTGCTCTGGTTTCATTCCATATGGGATGTCCTGGAGCTGTCCAACAGGTCTCAATTGTCCCGCAGAAGGAATCCTTGAAGGGGGCATCCCACATCTCCCAACGTGGAAAACCTCCATGGCCTCGAGATTCCGCTCCCTTCATGAAGGGGCCGTCATGCACAGAAACTCCAAACTGAGCCAACGTCTGATCCTCGCCCTGACTTTAGATGCATGAGATATTGGTTCACATCTGCAGGGGGTACCTGCCGTGCCCTCACCCTGAATCCGAAGTCTAGCTTGTGTTCTCAGACTTCCGTCCTCACTCTCCTGGCCCCGAAGCCCTCAAGTTTGGCAATTCCGGACCGACAATGAAGCACTCTGCCTGCCCTCTAGAAAAAATATATTGCCTAATGAGCTGCCCAGGCAGCTTAAATGAGGATAAACCTACACAGCACTCGCCTCTACCCAAATTATATAGTCTAACCTGGGCACTAATGCACTGTCTGACACAACCGGAGCCCAGACCTTTTGACCAACTCCCAGACAGCTGACCGCACACTGAGCACATCAGACCCGCCATGGCCTTATGTCATCATCTCTTCCCTACCTCAGTTTTCAGTCTTCAGAACCTAGACCTTATCTCCAATCACTGCCCACGGGTGACTGTGATGCAGAAATCATAACTCTTCCTGACCCATGGCAAGAAACCTTGTGGTTGGCATGTTGTCCAACGTTCAGTGTAGGAGAAAAAAGTATTCACAATGAGGCCCCGCCCATTCTTGAGTGCGACGAGAGCATAAACACACATTGTGACCTCAGCGTGGGTCCTGTCCTCTAGGAATTCCTCTCAGTGGCTGGATCATTAGATGTCATAATGGGCTTGACATGTCCCTAGGCCCCAATTTTTACCAGATTTCTGGTTGTCCAGTCGCCCCTCCCCAGGGCTCTACTCTGGAATCCCTCATTAGGTGGGACATCTGAGGTTGAAACACAAAAGGAAACAAATCAACAACAACAAAAAAAACGGACTTCTTCCATCCCCAGAATGACCCCAAACTCTTTGGACGGGGCCGGAACCCCAGAGAGTAAGACTCGTCCATTTCCCATGAAGTCATCCTGGCAATTTCACGACCATGAGTGACACGATATCCAGAGACAAATACTTGAGCAAGAGACTCACACTCGCCCTTTTTTCATATCCCGAAGAGTTTTCTCCTCATGGTCTGTAGATCAGTCCTGCCATACCTATGACCTGAAACATAAGCCGAGTTTGTGTTTTCAGACAACTGTCCAAACAGGTCTGGCGTACACACGCTACAGGCTCAAGCCCCTGTAGCCAAACCTGAGGACTGTACTTGCACTTTCCAAGGGAATTGTATGTGCCCATTCCAATGGCCACAACCCTACTAATAGGATAAATCTCCAAAGTCCCTGAGGCCATCCCAATAGTTGTGGCTTCCCAGGACAAACAGGGGCAATCTGAGCCCATCTGAGCACCTACCTGCACTCAGACCCGTAGACTGATGTCCCCAGAGGTAAAAAGGAACGAACAGGCCCCTAGGCACTAATAGGATCCATGCCTTTGGTTTCCAGGCATCTCTCCTCAGAGGCCTGGATTTCAATACCAGCATATGGCTGTTTCTTGACTCACCCATCAGAACAAATCTCATCTACACATGGGAAACATGCACGTTGGAGCTGTGTCAAAGCCTCTGTTTAGGAGAACCCTTCAGGGCCCCAGTGCCACCGCTTCATTCCAAGGTCTCCATAGACACAAAAACATATTAGGACACATCCACAGGAGAGTCCATTTCAACTCAGCCTCCTCGGTTGCTCCCCCCTCATCCAGCAGATCTAACCTTTCTTGTTGCTTGGAGACAATTGGAATGCGAGGTGGGCTACCCAGCCATCCATCCTTTGAACCCTGCTCGGAATCGTTGGCCTGGAGCCAACCAACAGGTCTCAATTGTCCTGCAGAAGAATCTTTGCAGTTTGGAGCTTCTCACAACTCCCAACGTGGGAAAACCCCCATGGCCTCGTGATCCACCCCCCCTTCAAGAAGGGGCCATCAGGGACAGAAAGTCCAACCTGAGCGATCGTCTGATCCTTGCTCTGACTTCAGGTGCACGAGATCTCGATTGAGGTGTGTAGATTGTGCCTGCCATATCCTCACCCAGAAACCTTGGCCTAGTTTGGGTTCTCAGACTTCCGTCCTCAGACTACTGGCCCACAAGCCCTCCTGTTTGGCAATCCAGAACTACAATGCCGCACTCTGCCTGCCCTTCAGAAGAAAAACATTGCCCTCTGGGGCTACCCAGAAACCCCAAATGAGGATCAACCTGCACGCCATTCGGCTGTACCCCAAATATATAGACTGACCTGGGCCCTATTGCACTTTCTGACCCGGCCTGAGCCTGGACCTCCTGGCCCCACCCAGACAGCTGGCCGCACACTTAGCACATCGGACCCGCCATGGCCTTAGGTCGTCATCTCTTCTCAACCTCGGTTTCCAGGCTTCAGAACCTAGACCTGATCTCCAATCACTGCCCTGGTTTGAAAATGATGCAGAAATCAGAGCTCTTTCCCCATGGCAAGAAACCTTGTGTTTGGAAGGTTGTCCAACGTTCAGTGTAGTTGGAACCAGTGTGGCCCATGAAGCCCAGCCCATGCTTGCGGGCCACATTGGTCACAAACACACATTGTGACCCTCAGCCTGAGCCCAGTCCTCAGGTAAGGCCTCTCAGTGGCTGGATGAAGAGACAGCATATTGGGCTTGCCATGCCCCTAGGCCCCAATTTTTAACCATAGTTCGGGTTGTCCCTTCACTCTTCCCCAGGGCTCTGCTTTGGAATTCCTCTTTTGGCGGGATACCTGAGTTTACAAACCTGAAAGGAGTCCTCCCATCCCACTGATTGACGAAAAACAACTGGGATCGCGCCAAATCCACAGAGAGGAAGATTCGTCCATGGCCCATGATGCCTCCCCAACATTCCACGGCCATCGCTGATACAAAATCCAGAGACAAAAGCCTGAGCAAGCGCCTCAGACTCGCTCATTCTTCATATCCTGAAGAGTTCTTCTCATGGTTTGTAGATCGGGCGTGCCATACCTACGGCCCCAAACCTAAGCTGAGTTTGTGTTTTCAGACTTCTGTCCTCAAAGTCCTGGGCCACACTCCCTCAAGGCTGGGGCCCCTGGAGTCACACATTAGGACTGTGCCTACCCATTCCATGGGAATTCTGCCCATTCCATTGTCAAAAATCGCACAAATTAGGAGAACCATCCAAAGTCCCTGAGGCCATCCCAATCGTGCAGGTCGCCCGGGACAAAAAAGGGCGGTTGATACCAGCTGAGCATCTACCTCCACTCATACCATAGATGGATGTCCCCAGAGAAGAAGATTGAACCAGACAGGACCCGAGGCCATTATCGGATCCATTGCTTTGCTTTACAGGCATGTCTCCTCAAAAGCCTGGATTCCAATACCAGCAGAGGGGATTTCCTGAGGCACGCATCAGAACAAATCTCGTCTCCACAAGGAAACATGTGCATTGGAGCTGTGTCAAAAGCTTAGGAGAATACTTCAGGGTCCCGGTGCCACCGCCCCATTCCAAGGCTCTCATGGACACAAACACACATTGCGACCCATCCTCAGGAAAGTCCATTTCAACTCAGCCACCCCGGTTGCTCCCGCAGATCCATTGGATCTAAACTGTCTCGTTGCTAGGAGGCAATTGGAATCCGAGGCGGACTTCCCAGGCATCCATCCTCGAACGGTGCTCTGGTTTCATTCCATATGGGATGTCCTGGAGCTGTCCAACAGGTCTCAATTGTCCCGCAGAAGGAATCCTTGAAGGGGGCATCCCACATCTCCCAACGTGGAAAACCTCCATGGCCTCGAGATTCCGCTCCCTTCATGAAGGGGCCGTCATGCACAGAAACTCCAAACTGAGCCAACGTCTGATCCTCGCCCTGACTTTAGATGCATGAGATATTGGTTCACATCTGCAGGGGGTACCTGCCGTGCCCTCACCCTGAATCCGAAGTCTAGCTTGTGTTCTCAGACTTCCGTCCTCACTCTCCTGGCCCCGAAGCCCTCAAGTTTGGCAATTCCGGACCGACAATGAAGCACTCTGCCTGCCCTCTAGAAAAAATATATTGCCTAATGAGCTGCCCAGGCAGCTTAAATGAGGATAAACCTACACAGCACTCGCCTCTACCCAAATTATATAGTCTAACCTGGGCACTAATGCACTGTCTGACACAACCGGAGCCCAGACCTTTTGACCAACTCCCAGACAGCTGACCGCACACTGAGCACATCAGACCCGCCATGGCCTTATGTCATCATCTCTTCCCTACCTCAGTTTTCAGTCTTCAGAACCTAGACCTTATCTCCAATCACTGCCCACGGGTGACTGTGATGCAGAAATCATAACTCTTCCTGACCCATGGCAAGAAACCTTGTGGTTGGCATGTTGTCCAACGTTCAGTGTAGGAGAAAAAAGTATTCACAATGAGGCCCCGCCCATTCTTGAGTGCGACGAGAGCATAAACACACATTGTGACCTCAGCGTGGGTCCTGTCCTCTAGGAATTCCTCTCAGTGGCTGGATCATTAGATGTCATAATGGGCTTGACATGTCCCTAGGCCCCAATTTTTACCAGATTTCTGGTTGTCCAGTCGCCCCTCCCCAGGGCTCTACTCTGGAATCCCTCATTAGGTGGGACATCTGAGGTTGAAACACAAAAGGAAACAAATCAACAACAACAAAAAAAACGGACTTCTTCCATCCCCAGAATGACCCCAAACTCTTTGGACGGGGCCGGAACCCCAGAGAGTAAGACTCGTCCATTTCCCATGAAGTCATCCTGGCAATTTCACGACCATGAGTGACACGATATCCAGAGACAAATACTTGAGCAAGAGACTCACACTCGCCCTTTTTTCATATCCCGAAGAGTTTTCTCCTCATGGTCTGTAGATCAGTCCTGCCATACCTATGACCTGAAACATAAGCCGAGTTTGTGTTTTCAGACAACTGTCCAAACAGGTCTGGCGTACACACGCTACAGGCTCAAGCCCCTGTAGCCAAACCTGAGGACTGTACTTGCACTTTCCAAGGGAATTGTATGTGCCCATTCCAATGGCCACAACCCTACTAATAGGATAAATCTCCAAAGTCCCTGAGGCCATCCCAATAGTTGTGGCTTCCCAGGACAAACAGGGGCAATCTGAGCCCATCTGAGCACCTACCTGCACTCAGACCCGTAGACTGATGTCCCCAGAGGTAAAAAGGAACGAACAGGCCCCTAGGCACTAATAGGATCCATGCCTTTGGTTTCCAGGCATCTCTCCTCAGAGGCCTGGATTTCAATACCAGCATATGGCTGTTTCTTGACTCACCCATCAGAACAAATCTCATCTACACATGGGAAACATGCACGTTGGAGCTGTGTCAAAGCCTCTGTTTAGGAGAACCCTTCAGGGCCCCAGTGCCACCGCTTCATTCCAAGGTCTCCATAGACACAAAAACATATTAGGACACATCCACAGGAGAGTCCATTTCAACTCAGCCTCCTCGGTTGCTCCCCCCTCATCCAGCAGATCTAACCTTTCTTGTTGCTTGGAGACAATTGGAATGCGAGGTGGGCTACCCAGCCATCCATCCTTTGAACCCTGCTCGGAATCGTTGGCCTGGAGCCAACCAACAGGTCTCAATTGTCCTGCAGAAGAATCCTTGCAGTTTGGAGCTTCTCACAACTCCCAACGTGGGAAAACCCCCATGGCCTCGTGATCCACCCCCCCTTCAAGAAGGGGCCATCAGGGACAGAAAGTCCAACCTGAGCGATCGTCTGATCCTTGCTCTGACTTCAGGTGCACGAGATCTCGATTGAGGTCTGTAGATTGTGCCTGCCATATCCTCACCCAGAAACCTTGGCCTAGTTTGGGTTCTCAGACTTCCGTCCTCAGACTACTGGCCCACAAGCCCTCCTGTTTGGCAATCCAGAACTACAATGCCGCACTCTGCCTGCCCTTCAGAAGAAAAACATTGCCCTCTGGGGCTACCCAGAAACCCCAAATGAGGATCAACCTGCACGCCATTCGGCTGTACCCCAAATATATAGACTGACCTGGGCCCTATTGCACATTCTGACCCGGCCTGAGCCTGGACCTCCTGGCCCCACCCAGACAGCTGGCCGCACACTTAGCACATCGGACCCGCCATGGCCTTAGGTCGTCATCTCTTCTCAACCTCGGTTTCCAGGCTTCAGAACCTAGACCTGATCTCCAATCACTGCCCTGGTTTGAAAATGATGCAGAAATCAGAGCTCTTTCCCCATGGCAAGAAACCTTGTGTTTGGAAGGTTGTCCAACGTTCAGTGTAGTTGGAACCAGTGTGGCCCATGAAGCCCAGCCCATGCTTACGGGCCACATTGGTCACAAACACACATTGTGACCCTCAGCCTGAGCCCAGTCCTCAGGTAAGGCCTCTCAGTGGCTGGATGAAGAGACAGCATATTGGGCTTGCCATGCCCCTAGGCCCCAATTTTTAACCATAGTTCGGGTTGTCCCTTCACTCTTCCCCAGGGCTCTGCTTTGGAATTCCTCTTTTGGCGGGATACCTGAGTTTACAAACCTGAAAGGAGTCCTCCCATCCCACTGATTGACGAAAAACAACTGGGATCGCGCCAAATCCACAGAGAGGAAGATTCGTCCATGGCCCATGATGCCTCCCCAACATTCCACGGCCATCGCTGATACAAAATCCAGAGACAAAAGCCTGAGCAAGCGCCTCAGACTCGCTCATTCTTCATATCCTGAAGAGTTCTTCTCATGGTTTGTAGATCGGGCGTGCCATACCTACGGCCCCAAACCTAAGCTGAGTTTGTGTTTTCAGACTTCTGTCCTCAAAGTCCTGGGCCACACTCCCTCAAGGCTGGGGCCCCTGGAGTCACACATTAGGACTGCGCCTACCCATTCCATGGGAATTCTGCCCATTCCATTGTCAAAAATCGCACAAATTAGGAGAACCATCCAAAATCCCTGAGGCCATCCCAATCGTGCAGGTCGCCCGGGACAAAAAAGGGCGGTTGATACCAGCTGAGCATCTACCTCCACTCATACCATAGATGGATGTCCCCAGAGAAGAAGATTGAACCAGACAGGACCCGAGGCCATTATCGGATCCATTGCTTTGCTTTACAGGCATGTCTCCTCAAAAGCCTGGATTCCAATACCAGCAGAGGGGATTTCCTGAGGCACGCATCAGAACAAATCTCGTCTCCACAAGGAAACATGTGCATTGGAGCTGTGTCAAAAGCTTAGGAGAATACTTCAGGGTCCCGGTGCCACCGCCCCATTCCAAGGCTCTCATGGACACAAACACACATTGCGACCCATCCTCAGGAAAGTCCATTTCAACTCAGCCACCCCGGTTGCTCCCGCAGATCCATTGGATCTAAACTGTCTCGTTGCTAGGAGGCAATTGGAATCCGAGGCGGACTTCCCAGGCATCCATCCTCGAACGGTGCTCTGGTTTCATTCCATATGGGATGTCCTGGAGCTGTCCAACAGGTCTCAATTGTCCCGCAGAAGGAATCCTTGAAGGGGGCATCCCACATCTCCCAACGTGGAAAACCTCCATGGCCTCGAGATTCCGCTCCCTTCATGAAGGGGCCGTCATGCACAGAAACTCCAAACTGAGCCAACGTCTGATCCTCGCCCTGACTTTAGATGCATGAGATATTGGTTCACATCTGCAGGGGGTACCTGCCGTGCCCTCACCCTGAATCCGAAGTCTAGCTTGTGTTCTCAGACTTCCGTCCTCACTCTCCTGGCCCCGAAGCCCTCAAGTTTGGCAATTCCGGACCGACAATGAAGCACTCTGCCTGCCCTCTAGAAAAAATATATTGCCTAATGAGCTGCCCAGGCAGCTTAAATGAGGATAAACCTACACAGCACTCGCCTCTACCCAAATTATATAGTCTAACCTGGGCACTAATGCACTGTCTGACACAACCGGAGCCCAGACCTTTTGACCAACTCCCAGACAGCTGACCGCACACTGAGCACATCAGACCCGCCATGGCCTTATGTCATCATCTCTTCCCTACCTCAGTTTTCAGTCTTCAGAACCTAGACCTTATCTCCAATCACTGCCCACGGGTGACTGTGATGCAGAAATCATAACTCTTCCTGACCCATGGCAAGAAACCTTGTGGTTGGCATGTTGTCCAACGTTCAGTGTAGGAGAAAAAAGTATTCACAATGAGGCCCCGCCCATTCTTGAGTGCGACGAGAGCATAAACACACATTGTGACCTCAGCGTGGGTCCTGTCCTCTAGGAATTCCTCTCAGTGGCTGGATCATTAGATGTCATAATGGGCTTGACATGTCCCTAGGCCCCAATTTTTACCAGATTTCTGGTTGTCCAGTCGCCCCTCCCCAGGGCTCTACTCTGGAATCCCTCATTAGGTGGGACATCTGAGGTTGAAACACAAAAGGAAACAAATCAACAACAACAAAAAAAACGGACTTCTTCCATCCCCAGAATGACCCCAAACTCTTTGGACGGTGCCGGAACCCCAGAGAGTAAGACTCGTCCATTTCCCATGAAGTCATCCTGGCAATTTCACGACCATGAGTGACACGATATCCAGAGACAAATACTTGAGCAAGAGACTCACACTCGCCCTTTTTTCATATCCCGAAGAGTTCTCCTCATGGTCTGTAGATCAGTCCTGCCATACCTATGACCTGAAACATAAGCCGAGTTTGTGTTTTCAGACAACTGTCCAAACAGGTCTGGTGTACACACGCTACAGGCTCAAGCCCCTGTAGCCAAACCTGAGGACTGTACTTGCACTTTCCAAGGGAATTGTATGTGCCCATTCCAAAGGCCACAACCCTACTAATAGGATAAATCTCCAAAGTCCCTGAGGCCATCCCAATAGTTGTGGCTTCCCAGGACAAACAGGGGCAATCTGAGCCCATCTGAGCACCTACCTGCACTCAGACCCGTAGACTGATGTCCCCAGAGGTAAAAAAGAACGAACAGGCCCCTAGGCACTAATAGGATCCATGCCTTTGGTTTCCAGGCATCTCTCCTCAGAGGCCTGGATTTCAATACCAGCATATGGCTGTTTCTTGACTCACCCATCAGAACAAATCTCATCTACACATGGGAAACTTGCACGTTGGAGCTGTGTCAAAGCCTCTGTTTAGGAGAACCCTTCAGGGCCCCAGTGCCACCGCTTCATTCCAAGGTCTCCATAGACACAAAAACATATTAGGACACATCCACAGGAGAGTCCATTTCAACTCAGCCTCCTCGGTTGCTCCCCCCTCATCCAGCAGATCTAACCTTTCTTGTTGCTTGGAGACAATTGGAATGCGAGGTGGGCTACCCAGCCATCCATCCTTTGAACCCTGCTCGGAATCGTTGGCCTGGAGCCAACCAACAGGTCTCAATTGTCCTGCAGAAGAATCTTTGCAGTTTGGAGCTTCTCACAACTCCCAACGTGGGAAAACCCCCATGGCCTCGTGATCCACCCCCCCTTCAAGAAGGGGCCATCAGGGACAGAAAGTCCAACCTGAGCGATCGTCTGATCCTTGCTCTGACTTCAGGTGCACGAGATCTCGATTGAGGTCTGTAGATTGTGCCTGCCATATCCTCACCCAGAAACCTTGGCCTAGTTTGGGTTCTCAGACTTCCGTCCTCAGACTACTGGCCCACAAGCCCTCCTGTTTGGCAATCCAGAACTACAATGCCGCACTCTGCCTGCCCTTCAGAAGAAAAACATTGCCCTCTGGGGCTACCCAGAAACCCCAAATGAGGATCAACCTGCACGCCATTCGGCTGTACCCCAAATATATAGACTGACCTGGGCCCTATTGCACTTTCTGACCCGGCCTGAGCCTGGACCTCCTGGCCCCACCCAGACAGCTGGCCGCACACTTAGCACATCGGACCCGCCATGGCCTTAGGTCGTCATCTCTTCTCAACCTCGGTTTCCAGGCTTCAGAACCTAGACCTGATCTCCAATCACTGCCCTGGTTTGAAAATGATGCAGAAATCAGAGCTCTTTCCCCATGGCAAGAAACCTTGTGTTTGGAAGGTTGTCCAACGTTCAGTGTAGTTGGAACCAGTGTGGCCCATGAAGCCCAGCCCATGCTTGCGGGCCACATTGGTCACAAACACACATTGTGACCCTCAGCCTGAGCCCAGTCCTCAGGTAAGGCCTCTCAGTGGCTGGATGAAGAGACAGCATATTGGGCTTGCCATTCCCTAGCTAGGCCCCAATTTTTAACCATAGTTCGGGTTGTCCCTTCACTCTTCCCCAGGGCTCTGCTTTGGAATTCCTCTTTTGGCGGGATACCTGAGTTTACAAACCTGAAAGGAGTCCTCCCATCCCACAGATTGACGAAAAACAACTGGGATCGCGCCAAATCCACAGAGAGGAAGATTCGTCCATGGCCCATGATGCCTCCCCAACATTCCACGGCCATCGCTGATACAAAATCCAGAGACAAAAGCCTGAGCAAGCGCCTCAGACTCTCTCATTCTTCAGATCCTGAAGAGGTCTTCTCATGGTTTGTAGATCGGGCGTGCCATACCTACGGCCCCAAACCTAAGCTGAGTTTGTGTTTTCAGACTTCTGTCCTCAAAGTCCTGGGCCACACTCCCTCAAGGCTGGGGCCCCTGGAGTCACACATTAGGACTGCGCCTACCCATTCCATGGGAATTCTGCCCATTCCATTGTCAAAAATCGCACAAATTAGGAGAACCATCCAAAGTCCCTGAGGCCATCCCAATCGTGCAGGTCGCCCGGGACAAAAAAGGGCGGTTGATACCAGCTGAGCATCTACCTCCACTCATACCATAGATGGATGTCCCCAGAGAAGAAGATTGAACCAGACAGGACCCGAGGCCATTATCGGATCCATTGCTTTGCTTTACAGGCATGTCTCCTCAAAAGCCTGGATTCCAATACCAGCAGAGGGGATTTCCTGAGGCACGCATCAGAACAAATCTCGTCTCCACAAGGAAACATGTGCATTGGAGCTGTGTCAAAAGCTTAGGAGAATACTTCAGGGTCCCGGTGCCACCGCCCCATTCCAAGGCTCTCATGGACACAAACACACATTGCGACCCATCCTCAGGAAAGTCCATTTCAACTCAGCCACCCCGGTTGCTCCCGCAGATCCATTGGATCTAAACTGTCTCGTTGCTAGGAGGCAATTGGAATCCGAGGCGGACTTCCCAGGCATCCATCCTCGAACGGTGCTCTGGTTTCATTCCATATGGGATGTCCTGGAGCTGTCCAACAGGTCTCAATTGTCCCGCAGAAGGAATCCTTGAAGGGGGCATCCCACATCTCCCAACGTGGAAAACCTCCATGGCCTCGAGATTCCGCTCCCTTCATGAAGGGGCCGTCATGCACAGAAACTCCAAACTGAGCCAACGTCTGATCCTCGCCCTGACTTTAGATGCATGAGATATTGGTTCACATCTGCAGGGGGTACCTGCCGTGCCCTCACCCTGAATCCGAAGTCTAGCTTGTGTTCTCAGACTTCCGTCCTCACTCTCCTGGCCCCGAAGCCCTCACGTTTGGCAATTCCGGACCGACAATGAAGCACTCTGCCTGCCCTCTAGAAAAAATATATTGCCTAATGAGCTGCCCAGGCAGCTTAAATGAGGATAAACCTACACAGCACTCGCCTCTACCCAAATTATATAGTCTAACCTGGGCACTAATGCACTGTCTGACACAACCGGAGCCCAGACCTTTTGACCAACTCCCAGACAGCTGACCGCACACTGAGCACATCAGACCCGCCATGGCCTTATGTCATCATCTCTTCCCTACCTCAGTTTTCAGTCTTCAGAACCTAGACCTTATCTCCAATCACTGCCCACGGGTGACTGTGATGCAGAAATCATAACTCTTCCTGACCCATGGCAAGAAACCTTGTGGTTGGCATGTTGTCCAACGTTCAGTGTAGGAGAAAAAAGTATTCACAATGAGGCCCCGCCCATTCTTGAGTGCGACGAGAGCATAAACACACATTGTGACCTCAGCGTGGGTCCTGTCCTCTAGGAATTCCTCTCAGTGGCTGGATCATTAGATGTCATAATGGGCTTGACATGTCCCTAGGCCCCAATTTTTACCAGATTTCTGGTTGTCCAGTCGCCCCTCCCCAGGGCTCTACTCTGGAATCCCTCATTAGGTGGGACATCTGAGGTTGAAACACAAAAGGAAACAAATCAACAACAACAAAAAAAACGGACTTCTTCCATCCCCAGAATGACCCCAAACTCTTTGGACGGGGCCGGAACCCCAGAGAGTAAGACTCGTCCATTTCCCATGAAGTCATCCTGGCAATTTCACGACCATGAGTGACACGATATCCAGAGACAAATACTTGAGCAAGAGACTCACACTCGCCCTTTTTTCATATCCCGAAGAGTTTTCTCCTCATGGTCTGTAGATCAGTCCTGCCATACCTATGACCTGAAACATAAGCCGAGTTTGTGTTTTCAGACAACTGTCCAAACAGGTCTGGCGTACACACGCTACAGGCTCAAGCCCCTGTAGCCAAACCTGAGGACTGTACTTGCACTTTCCAAGGGAATTGTATGTGCCCATTCCAATGGCCACAACCCTACTAATAGGATAAATCTCCAAAGTCCCTGAGGCCATCCCAATAGTTGTGGCTTCCCAGGACAAACAGGGGCAATCTGAGCCCATCTGAGCACCTACCTGCACTCAGACCCGTAGACTGATGTCCCCAGAGGTAAAAAGGAACGAACAGGCCCCTAGGCACTAATAGGATCCATGCCTTTGGTTTCCAGGCATCTCTCCTCAGAGGCCTGGATTTCAATACCAGCATATGGCTGTTTCTTGACTCACCCATCAGAACAAATCTCATCTACACATGGGAAACATGCACGTTGGAGCTGTGTCAAAGCCTCTGTTTAGGAGAACCCTTCAGGGCCCCAGTGCCACCGCTTCATTCCAAGGTCTCCATAGACACAAAAACATATTAGGACACATCCACAGGAGAGTCCATTTCAACCCAGCCTCCTCGGTTGCTCCCCCCTCATCCAGCAGATCTAACCTTTCTTGTTGCTTGGAGACAATTGGAATGCGAGGTGGGCTACCCAGCCATCCATCCTTTGAACCCTGCTCGGAATCGTTGGCCTGGAGCCAACCAACAGGTCTCAATTGTCCTGCAGAAGAATCTTTGCAGTTTGGAGCTTCTCACAACTCCCAACGTGGGAAAACCCCCATGGCCTCGTGATCCACCCCCCCTTCAAGAAGGGGCCATCAGGGACAGAAAGTCCAACCTGAGCGATCGTCTGATCCTTGCTCTGACTTCAGGTGCACGAGATCTCGATTGAGGTCTGTAGATTGTGCCTGCCATATCCTCACCCAGAAACCTTGGCCTAGTTTGGGTTCTCAGACTTCCGTCCTCAGACTACTGGCCCACAAGCCCTCCTGTTTGGCAATCCAGAACTACAATGCCGCACTCTGCCTGCCCTTCAGAAGAAAAACATTGCCCTCTGGGGCTACCCAGAAACCCCAAATGAGGATCAACCTGCACGCCATTCGGCTGTACCCCAAATATATAGACTGACCTGGGCCCTATTGCACTTTCTGACCCGGCCTGAGCCTGGACCTCCTGGCCCCACCCAGACAGCTGGCCGCACACTTAGCACATCGGACCCGCCATGGCCTTAGGTCGTCATCTCTTCTCAACCTCGGTTTCCAGGCTTCAGAACCTAGACCTGATCTCCAATCACTGCCCTGGTTTGAAAATGATGCAGAAATCAGAGCTCTTTCCCCATGGCAAGAAACCTTGTGTTTGGAAGGTTGTCCAACGTTCAGTGTAGTTGGAACCAGTGTGGCCCATGAAGCCCAGCCCATGCTTGCGGGCCACATTGGTCACAAACACACATTGTGACCCTCAGCCTGAGCCCAGTCCTCAGGTAAGGCCTCTCAGTGGCTGGATGAAGAGACAGCATATTGGGCTTGCCATGCCACTAGGCCCCAATTTTTAACCATAGTTCGGGTTGTCCCTTCACTCTTCCCCAGGGCTCTGCTTTGGAATTCCTCTTTTGGCGGGATACCTGAGTTTACAAACCTGAAAGGAGTCCTCCCATCCCACAGATTGACGAAAAACAATTGGGATCGCGCCAAATCCACAGAGAGGAAGATTCGTCCATGGCCCATGATGCCTCCCCAACATTCCACGGCCATCGCTGATACAAAATCCAGAGACAAAAGCCTGAGCAAGCGCCTCAGACTCGCTCATTCTTCAGATCCTGAAGAGGTCTTCTCATGGTTTGTAGATCGGGCGTGCCATACCTACGGCCCCAAACCTAAGCTGAGTTTGTGTTTTCAGACTTCTGTCCTCAAAGTCCTGGGCCACACTCCCTCAAGGCTGGGGCCCCTGGAGTCACACATTAGGACTGCGCCTACCCATTCCATGGGAATTCTGCCCATTCCATTGTCAAAAATCGCACAAATTAGGAGAACCATCCAAAGTCCCTGAGGCCATCCCAATCGTGCAGGTCGTCCGGGACAAAAAAGGGCGGTTGATACCAGCTGAGCATCTACCTCCACTCATACCATAGATGGATGTCCCCAGAGAAGAAGATTGAACCAGACAGGACCCGAGGCCATTATCGGATCCATTGCTTTGCTTTACAGGCATGTCTCCTCAAAAGCCTGGATTCCAATACCAGCAGAGGGGATTTCCTGAGGCACGCATCAGAACAAATCTCGTCTCCACAAGGAAACATGTGCATTGGAGCTGTGTCAAAAGCTTAGGAGAATACTTCAGGGTCCCGGTGCCACCACCCCATTCCAAGGCTCTCATGGACACAAACACACATTGCGACCCATCCTCAGGAAAGTCCATTTCAACTCAGCCACCCCGGTTGCTCCCGCAGATCCATTGGATCTAAACTGTCTCGTTGCTAGGAGGCAATTGGAATCCGAGGCGGACTTCCCAGGCATCCATCCTCGAACGGTGCTCTGGTTTCATTCCATATGGGATGTCCTGGAGCTGTCCAACAGGTCTCAATTGTCCCGCAGAAGGAATCCTTGAAGGGGGCATCCCACATCTCCCAACGTGGAAAACCTCCATGGCCTCGAGATTCCGCTCCCTTCATGAAGGGGCCGTCATGCACAGAAACTCCAAACTGAGCCAACGTCTGATCCTCGCCCTGACTTTAGATGCATGAGATATTGGTTCACATCTGCAGGGGGTACCTGCCGTGCCCTCACCCTGAATCCGAAGTCTAGCTTGTGTTCTCAGACTTCCGTCCTCACTCTCCTGGCCCCGAAGCCCTCAAGTTTGGCAATTCCGGACCGACAATGAAGCACTCTGCCTGCCCTCTAGAAAAAATATATTGCCTAATGAGCTGCCCAGGCAGCTTAAATGAGGATAAACCTACACAGCACTCGCCTCTACCCAAATTATATAGTCTAACCTGGGCACTAATGCACTGTCTGACACAACCGGAGCCCAGACCTTTTGACCAACTCCCAGACAGCTGACCGCACACTGAGCACATCAGACCCGCCATGGCCTTATGTCATCATCTCTTCCCTACCTCAGTTTTCAGTCTTCAGAACCTAGACCTTATCTCCAATCACTGCCCACGGGTGACTGTGATGCAGAAATCATAACTCTTCCTGACCCATGGCAAGAAACCTTGTGGTTGGCATGTTGTCCAACGTTCAGTGTAGGAGAAAAAAGTATTCACAATGAGGCCCCGCCCATTCTTGAGTGCGACGAGAGCATAAACACACATTGTGACCTCAGCGTGGGTCCTGTCCTCTAGGAATTCCTCTCAGTGGCTGGATCATTAGATGTCATAATGGGCTTGACATGTCCCTAGGCCCCAATTTTTACCAGATTTCTGGTTGTCCAGTCGCCCCTCCCCAGGGCTCTACTCTGGAATCCCTCATTAGGTGGGACATCTGAGGTTGAAACACAAAAGGAAACAAATCAACAACAACAAAAAAAACGGACTTCTTCCATCCCCAGAATGACCCCAAACTCTTTGGACGGGGCCGGAACCCCAGAGAGTAAGACTCGTCCATTTCCCATGAAGTCATCCTGGCAATTTCACGACCATGAGTGACACGATATCCAGAGACAAATACTTGAGCAAGAGACTCACACTCGCCCTTTTTTCATATCCCGAAGAGTTTTCTCCTCATGGTCTGTAGATCAGTCCTGCCATACCTATGACCTGAAACATAAGCCGAGTTTGTGTTTTCAGACAACTGTCCAAACAGGTCTGGCGTACACACGCTACAGGCTCAAGCCCCTGTAGCCAAACCTGAGGACTGTACTTGCACTTTCCAAGGGAATTGTATGTGCCCATTCCAATGGCCACAACCCTACTAATAGGATAAATCTCCAAAGTCCCTGAGGCCATCCCAATAGTTGTGGCTTCCCAGGACAAACAGGGGCAATCTGAGCCCATCTGAGCACCTACCTGCACTCAGACCCGTAGACTGATGTCCCCAGAGGTAAAAAGGAACGAACAGGCCCCTAGGCACTAATAGGATCCATGCCTTTGGTTTCCAGGCATCTCTCCTCAGAGGCCTGGATTTCAATACCAGCATATGGCTGTTTCTTGACTCACCCATCAGAACAAATCTCATCTACACATGGGAAACATGCACGTTGGAGCTGTGTCAAAGCCTCTGTTTAGGAGAACCCTTCAGGGCCCCAGTGCCACCGCTTCATTCCAAGGTCTCCATAGACACAAAAACATATTAGGACACATCCACAGGAGAGTCCATTTCAACTCAGCCTCCTCGGTTGCTCCCCCCTCATCCAGCAGATCTAACCTTTCTTGTTGCTTGGAGACAATTGGAATGCGAGGTGGGCTACCCAGCCATCCATCCTTTGAACCCTGCTCGGAATCGTTGGCCTGGAGCCAACCAACAGGTCTCAATTGTCCTGCAGAAGAATCTTTGCAGTTTGGAGCTTCTCACAACTCCCAACGTGGGAAAACCCCCATGGCCTCGTGATCCACCCCCCCTTCAAGAAGGGGCCATCAGGGACAGAAAGTCCAACCTGAGCGATCGTCTGATCCTTGCTCTGACTTCAGGTGCACGAGATCTCGATTGAGGTCTGTAGATTGTGCCTGCCATATCCTCACCCAGAAACCTTGGCCTAGTTTGGGTTCTCAGACTTCCGTCCTCAGACTACTGGCCCACAAGCCCTCCTGTTTGGCAATCCAGAACTACAATGCCGCACTCTGCCTGCCCTTCAGAAGAAAAACATTGCCCTCTGGGGCTACCCAGAAACCCCAAATGAGGATCAACCTGCACGCCATTCGGCTGTACCCCAAATATATAGACTGACCTGGGCCCTATTGCACTTTCTGACCCGGCCTGAGCCTGGACCTCCTGGCCCCACCCAGACAGCTGGCCGCACACTTAGCACATCGGACCCGCCATGGCCTTAGGTCGTCATCTCTTCTCAACCTCGGTTTCCAGGCTTCAGAACCTAGACCTGATCTCCAATCACTGCCCTGGTTTGAAAATGATGCAGAAATCAGAGCTCTTTCCCCATGGCAAGAAACCTTGTGTTTGGAAGGTTGTCCAACGTTCAGTGTAGTTGGAACCAGTGTGGCCCATGAAGCCCAGCCCATGCTTGCGGGCCACATTGGTCACAAACACACATTGTGACCCTCAGCCTGAGCCCAGTCCTCAGGTAAGGCCTCTCAGTGGCTGGATGAAGAGACAGCATATTGGGCTTGCCATGCCCCTACCTAGGCCCCAATTTTTAACCATAGTTCGGGTTGTCCCTTCACTCTTCCCCAGGGCTCTGCTTTGGAATTCCTCTTTTGGCGGGATACCTGAGTTTACAAACCTGAAAGGAGTCCTCCCATTCCACAGATTGACGAAAAACAATTGGGATCGCGCCAAATCCACAGAGAGGAAGATTCGTCCATGGCCCATGATGCCTCCCCAACATTCCACGGCCATCGCTGATACAAAATCCAGAGACAAAAGCCTGAGCAAGCGCCTCAGACTCGCTCATTCTTCAGATCCTGAAGAGTTCTTCTCATGGTTTGTAGATCGGGCGTGCCATACCTACGGCCCCAAACCTAAGCTGAGTTTGTGTTTTCAGACTTCTGTCCTCAAAGTCCTGGGCCACACTCCCTCCAGGCTGGGGCCCCTGGAGTCACACATTAGGACTGCGCCTACCCATTCCATGGGAATTCTGCCCATTCCATTGTCAAAAATCGCACAAATTAGGAGAACCATCCAAAGTCCCTGAGGCCATCCCAATCGTGCAGGTCGCCCGGGACAAAAAAGGGCGGTTGATACCAGCTGAGCATCTACCTCCACTCATACCATAGATGGATGTCCCCAGAGAAGAAGATTGAACCAGACAGGACCCGAGGCCATTATCGGATCCATTGCTTTGCTTTACAGGCATGTCTCCTCAAAAGCCTGGATTCCAATACCAGCAGAGGGGATTTCCTGAGGCACGCATCAGAACAAATCTCGTCTCCACAAGGAAACATGTGCATTGGAGCTGTGTCAAAAGCTTAGGAGAATACTTCAGGGTCCCGGTGCCACCACCCCATTCCAAGGCTCTCATGGACACAAACACACATTGCGACCCATCCTCAGGAAAGTCCATTTCAACTCAGCCACCCCGGTTGCTCCCGCAGATCCATTGGATCTAAACTGTCTCGTTGCTAGGAGGCAATTGGAATCCGAGGCGGACATCCCAGGCATCCATCCTCGAACGGTGCTCTGGTTTCATTCCATATGGGATGTCCTGGAGCTGTCCAACAGGTCTCAATTGTCCCGCAGAAGGAATCCTTGAAGGGGGCATCCCACATCTCCCAACGTGGAAAACCTCCATGGCCTCGAGATTCCGCTCCCTTCATGAAGGGGCCGTCATGCACAGAAACTCCAAACTGAGCCAACGTCTGATCCTCGCCCTGACTTTAGATGCATGAGATATTGGTTCACATCTGCAGGGGGTACCTGCCGTGCCCTCACCCTGAATCCGAAGTCTAGCTTGTGTTCTCAGACTTCCGTCCTCACTCTCCTGGCCCCGAAGCCCTCAAGTTTGGCAATTCCGGACCGACAATGAAGCACTCTGCCTGCCCTCTAGAAAAAATATATTGCCTAATGAGCTGCCCAGGCAGCTTAAATGAGGATAAACCTACACAGCACTCGCCTCTACCCAAATTATATAGTCTAACCTGGGCACTAATGCACTGTCTGACACAACCGGAGCCCAGACCTTTTGACCAACTCCCAGACAGCTGACCGCACACTGAGCACATCAGACCCGCCATGGCCTTATGTCATCATCTCTTCCCTACCTCAGTTTTCAGTCTTCAGAACCTAGACCTTATCTCCAATCACTGCCCACGGGTGACTGTGATGCAGAAATCATAACTCTTCCTGACCCATGGCAAGAAACCTTGTGGTTGGCATGTTGTCCAACGTTCAGTGTAGGAGAAAAAAGTATTCACAATGAGGCCCCGCCCATTCTTGAGTGCGACGAGAGCATAAACACACATTGTGACCTCAGCGTGGGTCCTGTCCTCTAGGAATTCCTCTCAGTGGCTGGATCATTAGATGTCATAATGGGCTTGACATGTCCCTAGGCCCCAATTTTTACCAGATTTCTGGTTGTCCAGTCGCCCCTCCCCAGGGCTCTACTCTGGAATCCCTCATTAGGTGGGACATCTGAGGTTGAAACACAAAAGGAAACAAATCAACAACAACAAAAAAAACGGACTTCTTCCATCCCCAGAATGACCCCAAACTCTTTGGACGGGGCCGGAACCCCAGAGAGTAAGACTCGTCCATTTCCCATGAAGTCATCCTGGCAATTTCACGACCATGAGTGACACGATATCCAGAGACAAATACTTGAGCAAGAGACTCACACTCGCCCTTTTTTCATATCCCGAAGAGTTTTCTCCTCATGGTCTGTAGATCAGTCCTGCCATACCTATGACCTGAAACATAAGCCGAGTTTGTGTTTTCAGACAACTGTCCAAACAGGTCTGGCGTACACACGCTACAGGCTCAAGCCCCTGTAGCCAAACCTGAGGACTGTACTTGCACTTTCCAAGGGAATTGTATGTGCCCATTCCAATGGCCACAACCCTACTAATAGGATAAATCTCCAAAGTCCCTGAGGCCATCCCAATAGTTGTGGCTTCCCAGGACAAACAGGGGCAATCTGAGCCCATCTGAGCACCTACCTGCACTCAGACCCGTAGACTGATGTCCCCAGAGGTAAAAAGGAACGAACAGGCCCCTAGGCACTAATAGGATCCATGCCTTTGGTTTCCAGGCATCTCTCCTCAGAGGCCTGGATTTCAATACCAGCATATGGCTGTTTCTTGACTCACCCATCAGAACAAATCTCATCTACACATGGGAAACATGCACGTTGGAGCTGTGTCAAAGCCTCTGTTTAGGAGAACCCTTCAGGGCCCCAGTGCCACCGCTTCATTCCAAGGTCTCCATAGACACAAAAACATATTAGGACACATCCACAGGAGAGTCCATTTCAACTCAGCCTCCTCGGTTGCTCCCCCCTCATCCAGCAGATCTAACCTTTCTTGTTGCTTGGAGACAATTGGAATGCGAGGTGGGCTACCCAGCCATCCATCCTTTGAACCCTGCTCGGAATCGTTGGCCTGGAGCCAACCAACAGGTCTCAATTGTCCTGCAGAAGAATCTTTGCAGTTTGGAGCTTCTCACAACTCCCAACGTGGGAAAACCCCCATGGCCTCGTGATCCACCCCCCCTTCAAGAAGGGGCCATCAGGGACAGAAAGTCCAACCTGAGCGATCGTCTGATCCTTGCTCTGACTTCAGGTGCACGAGATCTCGATTGAGGTCTGTAGATTGTGCCTGCCATATCCTCACCCAGAAACCTTGGCCTAGTTTGGGTTCTCAGACTTCCGTCCTCAGACTACTGGCCCACAAGCCCTCCTGTTTGGCAATCCAGAACTACAATGCCGCACTCTGCCTGCCCTTCAGAAGAAAAACATTGCCCTCTGGGGCTACCCAGAAACCCCAAATGAGGATCAACCTGCACGCCATTCGGCTGTACCCCAAATATATAGACTGACCTGGGCCCTATTGCACTTTCTGACCCGGCCTGAGCCTGGACCTCCTGGCCCCACCCAGACAGCTGGCCGCACACTTAGCACATCGGACCCGCCATGGCCTTAGGTCGTCATCTCTTCTCAACCTCGGTTTCCAGGCTTCAGAACCTAGACCTGATCTCCAATCACTGCCCTGGTTTGAAAATGATGCAGAAATCAGAGCTCTTTCCCCATGGCAAGAAACCTTGTGTTTGGAAGGTTGTCCAACGTTCAGTGTAGTTGGAACCAGTGTGGCCCATGAAGCCCAGCCCATGCTTGCGGGCCACATTGGTCACAAACACACATTGTGACCCTCAGCCTGAGCCCAGTCCTCAGGTAAGGCCTCTCAGTGGCTGGATGAAGAGACAGCATATTGGGCTTGCCATGCCCCTACCTAGGCCCCAATTTTTAACCATAGTTCGGGTTGTCCCTTCACTCTTCCCCAGGGCTCTGCTTTGGAATTCCTCTTTTGGCGGGATACCTGAGTTTACAAACCTGAAAGGAGTCCTCCCATTCCACAGATTGACGAAAAACAATTGGGATCGCGCCAAATCCACAGAGAGGAAGATTCGTCCATGGCCCATGATGCCTCCCCAACATTCCACGGCCATCGCTGATACAAAATCCAGAGACAAAAGCCTGAGCAAGCGCCTCAGACTCGCTCATTCTTCAGATCCTGAAGAGTTCTTCTCATGGTTTGTAGATCGGGCGTGCCATACCTACGGCCCCAAACCTAAGCTGAGTTTGTGTTTTCAGACTTCTGTCCTCAAAGTCCTGGGCCACACTCCCTCCAGGCTGGGGCCCCTGGAGTCACACATTAGGACTGCGCCTACCCATTCCATGGGAATTCTGCCCATTCCATTGTCAAAAATCGCACAAATTAGGAGAACCATCCAAAGTCCCTGAGGCCATCCCAATCGTGCAGGTCGCCCGGGACAAAAAAGGGCGGTTGATACCAGCTGAGCATCTACCTCCACTCATACCATAGATGGATGTCCCCAGAGAAGAAGATTGAACCAGACAGGACCCGAGGCCATTATCGGATCCATTGCTTTGCTTTACAGGCATGTCTCCTCAAAAGCCTGGATTCCAATACCAGCAGAGGGGATTTCCTGAGGCACGCATCAGAACAAATCTCGTCTCCACAAGGAAACATGTGCATTGGAGCTGTGTCAAAAGCTTAGGAGAATACTTCAGGGTCCCGGTGCCACCACCCCATTCCAAGGCTCTCATGGACACAAACACACATTGCGACCCATCCTCAGGAAAGTCCATTTCAACTCAGCCACCCCGGTTGCTCCCGCAGATCCATTGGATCTAAACTGTCTCGTTGCTAGGAGGCAATTGGAATCCGAGGCGGACATCCCAGGCATCCATCCTCGAACGGTGCTCTGGTTTCATTCCATATGGGATGTCCTGGAGCTGTCCAACAGGTCTCAATTGTCCCGCAGAAGGAATCCTTGAAGGGGGCATCCCACATCTCCCAACGTGGAAAACCTCCATGGCCTCGAGATTCCGCTCCCTTCATGAAGGGGCCGTCATGCACAGAAACTCCAAACTGAGCCAACGTCTGATCCTCGCCCTGACTTTAGATGCATGAGATATTGGTTCACATCTGCAGGGGGTACCTGCCGTGCCCTCACCCTGAATCCGAAGTCTAGCTTGTGTTCTCAGACTTCCGTCCTCACTCTCCTGGCCCCGAAGCCCTCAAGTTTGGCAATTCCGGACCGACAATGAAGCACTCTGCCTGCCCTCTAGAAAAAATATATTGCCTAATGAGCTGCCCAGGCAGCTTAAATGAGGATAAACCTACACAGCACTCGCCTCTACCCAAATTATATAGTCTAACCTGGGCACTAATGCACTGTCTGACACAACCGGAGCCCAGACCTTTTGACCAACTCCCAGACAGCTGACCGCACACTGAGCACATCAGACCCGCCATGGCCTTATGTCATCATCTCTTCCCTACCTCAGTTTTCAGTCTTCAGAACCTAGACCTTATCTCCAATCACTGCCCACGGGTGACTGTGATGCAGAAATCATAACTCTTCCTGACCCATGGCAAGAAACCTTGTGGTTGGCATGTTGTCCAACGTTCAGTGTAGGAGAAAAAAGTATTCACAATGAGGCCCCGCCCATTCTTGAGTGCGACGAGAGCATAAACACACATTGTGACCTCAGCGTGGGTCCTGTCCTCTAGGAATTCCTCTCAGTGGCTGGATCATTAGATGTCATAATGGGCTTGACATGTCCCTAGGCCCCAATTTTTACCAGATTTCTGGTTGTCCAGTCGCCCCTCCCCAGGGCTCTACTCTGGAATCCCTCATTAGGTGGGACATCTGAGGTTGAAACACAAAAGGAAACAAATCAACAACAACAAAAAAAACGGACTTCTTCCATCCCCAGAATGACCCCAAACTCTTTGGACGGGGCCGGAACCCCAGAGAGTAAGACTCGTCCATTTCCCATGAAGTCATCCTGGCAATTTCACGACCATGAGTGACACGATATCCAGAGACAAATACTTGAGCAAGAGACTCACACTCGCCCTTTTTTCATATCCCGAAGAGTTTTCTCCTCATGGTCTGTAGATCAGTCCTGCCATACCTATGACCTGAAACATAAGCCGAGTTTGTGTTTTCAGACAACTGTCCAAACAGGTCTGGCGTACACACGCTACAGGCTCAAGCCCCTGTAGCCAAACCTGAGGACTGTACTTGCACTTTCCAAGGGAATTGTATGTGCCCATTCCAATGGCCACAACCCTACTAATAGGATAAATCTCCAAAGTCCCTGAGGCCATCCCAATAGTTGTGGCTTCCCAGGACAAACAGGGGCAATCTGAGCCCATCTGAGCACCTACCTGCACTCAGACCCGTAGACTGATGTCCCCAGAGGTAAAAAGGAACGAACAGGCCCCTAGGCACTAATAGGATCCATGCCTTTGGTTTCCAGGCATCTCTCCTCAGAGGCCTGGATTTCAATACCAGCATATGGCTGTTTCTTGACTCACCCATCAGAACAAATCTCATCTACACATGGGAAACATGCACGTTGGAGCTGTGTCAAAGCCTCTGTTTAGGAGAACCCTTCAGGGCCCCAGTGCCACCGCTTCATTCCAAGGTCTCCATAGACACAAAAACATATTAGGACACATCCACAGGAGAGTCCATTTCAACTCAGCCTCCTCGGTTGCTCCCCCCTCATCCAGCAGATCTAACCTTTCTTGTTGCTTGGAGACAATTGGAATGCGAGGTGGGCTACCCAGCCATCCATCCTTTGAACCCTGCTCGGAATCGTTGGCCTGGAGCCAACCAACAGGTCTCAATTGTCCTGCAGAAGAATCTTTGCAGTTTGGAGCTTCTCACAACTCCCAACGTGGGAAAACCCCCATGGCCTCGTGATCCACCCCCCCTTCAAGAAGGGGCCATCAGGGACAGAAAGTCCAACCTGAGCGATCGTCTGATCCTTGCTCTGACTTCAGGTGCACGAGATCTCGATTGAGGTCTGTAGATTGTGCCTGCCATATCCTCACCCAGAAACCTTGGCCTAGTTTGGGTTCTCAGACTTCCGTCCTCAGACTACTGGCCCACAAGCCCTCCTGTTTGGCAATCCAGAACTACAATGCCGCACTCTGCCTGCCCTTCAGAAGAAAAACATTGCCCTCTGGGGCTACCCAGAAACCCCAAATGAGGATCAACCTGCACGCCATTCGGCTGTACCCCAAATATATAGACTGACCTGGGCCCTATTGCACTTTCTGACCCGGCCTGAGCCTGGACCTCCTGGCCCCACCCAGACAGCTGGCCGCACACTTAGCACATCGGACCCGCCATGGCCTTAGGTCGTCATCTCTTCTCAACCTCGGTTTCCAGGCTTCAGAACCTAGACCTGATCTCCAATCACTGCCCTGGTTTGAAAATGATGCAGAAATCAGAGCTCTTTCCCCATGGCAAGAAACCTTGTGTTTGGAAGGTTGTCCAACGTTCAGTGTAGTTGGAACCAGTGTGGCCCATGAAGCCCAGCCCATGCTTGCGGGCCACATTGGTCACAAACACACATTGTGACCCTCAGCCTGAGCCCAGTCCTCAGGTAAGGCCTCTCAGTGGCTGGATGAAGAGACAGCATATTGGGCTTGCCATGCCCCTACCTAGGCCCCAATTTTTAACCATAGTTCGGGTTGTCCCTTCACTCTTCCCCAGGGCTCTGCTTTGGAATTCCTCTTTTGGCGGGATACCTGAGTTTACAAACCTGAAAGGAGTCCTCCCATTCCACAGATTGACGAAAAACAATTGGGATCGCGCCAAATCCACAGAGAGGAAGATTCGTCCATGGCCCATGATGCCTCCCCAACATTCCACGGCCATCGCTGATACAAAATCCAGAGACAAAAGCCTGAGCAAGCGCCTCAGACTCGCTCATTCTTCAGATCCTGAAGAGTTCTTCTCATGGTTTGTAGATCGGGCGTGCCATACCTACGGCCCCAAACCTAAGCTGAGTTTGTGTTTTCAGACTTCTGTCCTCAAAGTCCTGGGCCACACTCCCTCCAGGCTGGGGCCCCTGGAGTCACACATTAGGACTGCGCCTACCCATTCCATGGGAATTCTGCCCATTCCATTGTCAAAAATCG
>NW_028135095.1:0-123841 GCF_964662115.1 Mustela nivalis
AAAGGCAGTTGCTCAACCAACTGAGCCACCCAAGTGCCCTCTAGCCACTCTTTCCAGTCACTACTTCGACGCCAGGCCCATGTCCAGTTGTACAAGTGGGGCCAGCTTAAGCTCATTTTAGAACTATGAGCACAGTGACAGATGAACAGCTATAGGTCTGGAGTCTGGGAGTTGTTGGGTGGGTAGGAAGCACCCAGCATTTTCAGATATGGCTTGGTTGTTAGGGTCCTCTCCTTTTTCCTCTTGGCACCTTCCCTCATTTTCCTTCAGAATGTGCAGTGCCAGGGTTTATAGGCAAATCAAGACAAACACTGAATACACAGAGCACTTTCTGGCTCCTTGGCTCTGGGGATGTGGGTACAGGTGGGACACAGCAGTCTTGCCCTCAACATTTGCCTCTTCCCACTGCCTCCAGATGAAAAGTTCTCGAGCATCTCCTTCCCCACTTCCGGCAGTGTTCTGCTCCAGAATACACAATGACTCTCTATGGGGCCTTGGGCCAGGTGAGATCCTTTAGTAAAGCTCCTCATATTGGGCTCTTCCTATAATCCAGCTTTATTTATTCATTCATCAACATACATTTTCTGAGTACCTACAGTGCGCTAGTCACTGGCCTTGGCACTGAACATACGAAGTGGGTGAGACAGACATGGTTCCTGCCCCCATGGAGCTAACAGTCTAACCAGAGAAGTTGATATTATTACAAAAGCATTATGATTACTATTAAGCAAGGATGATCGTGGGAATCCTGTGCTGGTGGGTGATGTGGGAGTATGGGATGGGACACTTGGTCTTAGCTGCTTACCTGCCCCGGACAGCATGGCTGGAATGTGGCACTTCTAGAACCCCAGCTCTCCGTCCACAGACCAGAGGTGGGCCCCTGAGCTCCTTCCTGGGGGCTCGCTACATCCAGGCTTGCCTCTCGCTCAAGGTCTCTCATTTCCTATTGGGAAGATACTGGAGATAAGAAGGAAGGTGAAAACCTACATTCCCTTGACTTCGTCAACAGTACGTGCAGTCCAGCTCTGGTCCTGGGAAGAAAGGAGGGGCTCTATTCCGAGGTGGCCCCATTGTAAGTCCTTGATGTTTCCTTGATGAAAGCCAGGGCCAGCACATTGAAGAGCCTGGAATGAACAGACTTAGCTAGGTTGGGGGGGAAGGGTGTGGGGCCAGTGCTGATTTGCTTGGAGTTGAGCTTGTTATTTTAGAGCCCTGAAAGATTCATCAGCTTCCGGAATCAAAGTTGTGAGGTCAGCTCAGACGCTAGGCCCAACCCAGGCCTGCCACCCTCAGGCAGGGAAGCTCTGCCCGCACAGTCTCTTTCAATCTGTTCGTACCTCATTTCTTTTTCTCCCAAATGAAGATCAATCTAAACAGCCCATAGGTCAAGGACAAGTACCCCCGGAGAGTCTGGCCAAGTCCCTACTTCCTGCCAGTCACTCTCTTGGCTCAGGTTTGAGCTTACCAAATACAGACTTTTTGGTCCCTGTTCTGTAATCGGGTTTAACGCTCAGAAGAGGAGTGGTCTTTTGACTATTTAGTTTCTTACTGTAATAGAACCCAACTTTTTTGGTATCTGTGTTCCAAGTTTGGGAACAGGGAACAGATACTTGCTGAGAAAGGTAATCAGATTACTCTTAACTGGTTGTAGAGCCTTCTTGGACTGCTTAAGGGACAATTCTGTAAAGGAGTAAATGCAAACAGGCCACGCTCAGGATCATTTGTGCAGACACACATAGTCTGTTCAAGGTGTTTTACTTGTAAATTATAAAGGATTATAAGGATGGGAGCATTTTTAGGAGGAGAGATGAGAGAATTACCAGAAGAAAGAAACGGAACCACGCCAAAGTCAAAGTGGTTTAGAGCAGAATCAGATGGGAGCTCAGTGTGTTGAAATTAAGTGGCTGGAGTGGAAACTTCCCAAGTGCACAGGAACAGACACACACTTAGGCACTCTGCTTTCCTGAGGACATCCGTCAGTGTCTCCCTCTCTTCTAACTTCTACAACAGAGAGAAATCAGGACGGGACTATAGGGTTTCCTGCGATGTAGCATACCTACCCCAGCCTGTTCTGCAGGCATCTCAGGAGCCCAGTGGGGACAGAGACGGAGGTGGCCCTGGGTTCTATTTCTGCATAAAATATGGTGCAGCATTCCTCCCTCTGAACGGAATCTATTGTTCCAGAGAATGGATTTCTTTTCTATTCATTCATTCATTCATTCATTCATCCAATCCACAGTCTTTACAGCAGTCCAGGCACCACAAGAGTACCTAGAGGCACTGCCCTCCTGGCAGTCCAGTAAGATAATCGGTTCTTTCCTCCTCGTTTCCAAGCTCCTGGGCGCTAGAAAGCTGGACTCACAGCCTAGCCCAGCCCATACGTGGCACGGAGCCCATGTTTGGGAAAGGAAAGCTAGATGAATGAAATCAGACTATTCAGTGGGTCTCCACCGATTACTTACTGGTGTGGGTGCGGGTGCGCTTGAATTTTTATTACTTATGAAGGGAAAGTTTAAGTTGCAGAAACAAAGCAGAACACAACTTTTAACCACCAGTACCTAAGACTCGAGTTCCGCAGGAGGACGCGCGCACACAGATTGTACAGAACACACATACACACACACACACACACACACACACACACACACACCTCACGCAAACATTCCTTCTTTCACGCTCCAGCTCGCTCTTTTTACTCCTACTTCCCTTTCCCTCCTCTCTCGGATCAAGCGTTAATCTGCGAATCTCTGACCGCAAAAGAAAAAAAAAAAAAAGGTGGGTGGGGGGATCCTGAAGTAGCAGAGCAAGGGAGGAGGAGGTGGAGAAAGGCGGGGAGGAGGAGGAGGAGCCCTGCGAACCAGAGTCAGAGGGACTGGTGGCTCCGGCGAGTGTGCAGCCCTGGGGGGAGCGGCGCTCCAGGCTGGGAACCCGTCAGCCCGCCCACCAGCCCGGCGTCTTCGGCGCCCGCCCGCTCGAGGGCCTGCGCCCCGCCTCCTACACCCGGAGCAGGGGCCGCCGCTCAGGGGAGTTCGGGCCAGGGGTGCCCCTCCGGGTGAGCCGGCCGCGCCGCCGGGCAGCGCCCGGAATGCCGTTCTACAGGCGCACGGTGGTGCCCCAGCGCCTGTGTCCGCGCAACCCGCCGCAGCCGCTCGCCGAGCTCCGCGACGTGAGCCACCTGGCTGCGCTCAGCCTGCTCCGGCAGCTCGCCGACCTCTGCGGCCACTCTCTGACTCTGCTCGAGGACCTCGAGGGGCACCTGCTGGCCTTGGGGCGCCGCACCGAAAGCCTGTGCCGGCGCACCGTGCGCCTCCGCCGCCGCTTGCCCTGCCGCCTGCTCGGCCCGGAGGACGACGACGAAGAGCTAGGTAAACCGCGCCCGGGCGGCTCGCGGCCCCGCGTCTACCCCGCCTCTGGGGGCGCCAGTGGTCTCCCGGCTCGGCGCCCACCCCCTTCCCGGCCCTCCCTGCCCCTCCTCCTCCCTTCCCTCCCTTCTCTTTCGGGGGTGAGGGGAATCCCGTTTCCCTGACTCCCCATCCGCCGCTCTACCTCTGGGACTTCCTGCTGCTGGAGCCGGCCGGGCCGTCCCGAGGGACCCGGTGCCTTCTGGGGACCCGTTTTCTGGGGACCTAGGGGAAGAAGGCGGGCGTGGGGGGGGGGGGTCCCGCGGGGTTCCGGGAGCCACTGGGTCCGGGACGGCTTTGGCGCGGTCCCCAGGCCAGGGGCGTGCCCGTCTCCGCGGCGTCGGGAACCAAACGGCCGCGCTGCCAGTGTCTTCGCACCGGTCTCGGAGCTCCGCGCCTTCGGAAAGCGCGCCCCGCCCGCGGGCCACCTACGCTGCCCTGGGAGCTTAGCGGCGGTGCTGGATTTAAACCTGTGCAACTTCGCGCCACAGCCTGTTGGCGGCTCGCACTCAGAGGAGTGTCGGAGCGCCCTCTCGCCTGCTTCTCCCGGTGATTTCGGGGTCGGCGATTTCAGGGTCGTTGTTCCAGGAGTGGCGGGACGGGTGTGGAGGAAAGGAGGGACTGCCTCCGGCTTCGCTGATCCGTGTGCCTAGGGTCTCTGGCTGCACAGATTTGCTTGAGAGGACCACTTAAAGTGACTGTCATTAGTTTCATGATTTGTTTAGGAATTAGCCATGCCTGAGAAACTCAGAGGTGCCCTGGCTGAGAACGCAGCACCCTGGAGATGGTGCCAGGGCTGTGCGAGCCTTTGACCCTTACAACCTTGGATTTCGGTATTTCGAATGGGGAATCCTCGCTTGGTGGAAACGCACTGCTCTCTTAGAGTGTGGAGCTCGTGCTGAAAGAAAAGGGGACTGAATATGCTGGAAAAGCCGACCACAGCTGGGGCATGCCAGGTACCAAGGCCAACTCGCACCACCAGAAAGGGGCGAGAAGGCACAATGTGACCAGAAAGTTTCAGATGGAGGCAGAAGGTGGCTATGGGCTGACTTTTGAGTGCAAGACTCCCCTGCCTTGGGGAAGGATTGGCTGGGCCAGCCCCTCTCCGTTGCAGGCACCACCTTGTCCTGACCCTTTCTGGCAGGACAGGAGTCAGAGGCCCTGCGACCCCTCTTCAGAGAGGTGTGGGACTTCTGAGGTAGATGGTGGAGGTCACTAGTGGAGAAAAATGAACTGGGTTCTGGGTGAGCAGGAAGGTGGAAGACACAGATGACTGCCAGATGGAATGTAGACATAGGGTGAGAAACCTCTGCATGGCAGGGGACCAAGAGAGCTGGGGCCCTGGGTCTGATTAGTTCTCAGCTGACAAAGAGGGTAAGAAGGTCACTGTTGATTTCTTTTCTTTTTTTTTCTTTCTTTCTTTTCTCTACTTCCTCCCTTCCTCCCCCCTCTCTCCTTTCTCTTTTTCTCTCTCTCTCTCTCTTTTTTTTTTTGCCTGGGTCCCACTGACTACCAGGATTAGCCTAGGAGAAATTTGGTAAGTCAGCTCAGGGAGTAGTTTTCAGAAAGCCCACACAGCTTACAGAGAGCCACCTACTCAGTTCAGCAGGGTAAGATAAGGACAGAAAGGAGGCTCTGCTTTTCCAGCTTGGACCTTTCCATCCACTGAATCAGAGAGCCCTTTCCACCTGAGGGAAGGCATGGCTTCACCAAGTCACCGTTGGGACCTAGACCTCTTCAGTAATCTGCTGGTTTAGAAGGAGATGGCTTTGTGCAATGGATATCTTTTCAAGGAAGGGAGAAATTCTGAGGAGAAATGACATTGGTTTGGTTTCTTTGAAGTTTGCGGGAGCCGGGAGAGTGGCCGTCTCTTGTCTCTGATGTGTCCTCTTGCCTCTGAGAGGTCCATGTTTCTGAGGGTCTCTGCACCAGTGGAACCCAGCTCCCTTAATCTGGCAAGAACTTCTGGCTTTCCATTTTCTGGTCTAATGCCCTACCCTAGATTCCCCTCGAGGATCCCATGGCACACTTTTCTCTTTAGGTGCTTTGACTGCGTATCACTTAAATTAGGCCTTCCGGGCAATGATCTGAGCATTAAGTGCCAAATGCAAGGAGAGCTAGGGAGCAGTCAGTGCACCATCTGGGCAGCCCCTCATTACTCAGGTATAAGCTCCAAGAAGGTGTTCAGCAGGCTACATATTATATTTTGACCCCAAATAAATATCCAGCCCGCCTTTAAAATTTTTTTTTACTGTTGTCAGGTCTTGTTCTTTTTTTCTTCCTAGTGCCTTTTCTCCTAGCCCTCCTACTCCTTTACTGACCATCTTGCCGGTGATCAGCACTCCCCAGTCAACATTTTACCCTATGTATCCTCCATCTGGCTGGATTCCTGCCCCCTCCTTCTTCCTTTAGCTATTTCTTTGACCATGGGGGCAGGCAAAAACTGGGTAGGAGGAAAGAAGGTTTGGAAGCCACATAACTGGAGTGAATGACACCTGACAGGCCAGCAGCTTGTAGCCTCCCTGCAGGGGACAGCTTGGCTGCCACCTGCAGGAGCAATGGCAAGTCAGACTGGCCCAGAGCCTTCAGGCTTGCAGAGGCCAGACAGCATGCTTCTACCAGGCCCCTGGGAGGCAGCAGGGGGAGGAGAGGGAGATGGAGGAGGAGAAAGTTGATGCTGAGGGAGTCTGAGGTGCTCCTCTTTACAGCCAGGGGTCACAGCCCTGCCATCTTCAAGGTTACAAGGGTGGGACTGGGCTGGGCCGGTTGCTTGGCAACACCACCTCCTCTACCGAAGGCTGTTCTTCGGTAACTTGAATCCCTTTGAGACTGCCCTAGAAGATCCTGTAACCAGCCCGAGGTGGGGGATGGGAGGGTGGAAGGAGGAGAGGGCATGCTGAAGGATTGCACCAAGCTCCTGAGGTTATGGATCTGTGGCTTTTGCCACACCCTTGGCGTGGCCCTGCCTATAACTGGAGTCTCTCCTTGAAACTGGCTTTGAATGTGACCTGTTTTATTGCATTCGGGTCTTCATCTCAAGGATGGCATGGTCAAAGCCAGAGGGAAATAGCTCCATGCCTGCTGTCGGACGCTGAGTCAATCCAAGCTTTCCATTTCCTCCCTTAGAGATCTAGTTAATGTTTGTAGGTGCTTAAATGATCATTACAAAAGCAATCAGCCTGTTGGCTTAGGGGTATAATATCTCCGGAGCGAAAAAGGAAGTCACCAAAGCACTAGATACATGGAGATATGTTTAATAATGCTGGGGAGCTGTCGTGTTAGGCTAGCCTATGAACTTACTATGGGGAAAGATGCTCTGTTCCTTCTTGCAATTATTTTGGCTTGAATACAGCCTGTTGGGTCAATGGTGGAAACTCCCCTCTTCATCTTTATGTAAAATTCCCACCTCTTGGTTTTTCAGCTTTGTGGCAACTTTGGCTCCAAATAAGAAAGGACAGCTGGTTAATTTATGTTTAAATCATCATTCCAGGGCAGGAGGGGACGGTTGTAAATCTACATGGAGATGAGAAAAATGAGAGCTGCACCTTTAGTCTGCAACCAGATTCGATGAACCTGTCACCGCTACTGAGGCAGGGATGCGGCCTGCTTGAGTTCGATGGAGCAGGGGGAAATTCCGGGACTTGGAACAGGCACTTGCCAGAGCTCACTTTGTCTCTGTCCTATCTGTTATCCCCAGAGACCCTTGGGACAGTAGCTTGACAGGGTGGGGCAGGCAAGCAAGCAAGCCCATTTTCTTTTAAATACCATGAAATTCCTGGTCTGCCCACGTGGTTTTTCCATGTGTTGAAAATGTCTTCCCTGGAAATTTGGATACCAAAATGTCTACTAGAATTTCCTCCACCTCAGAAACAAGAAATTTAATTTTCTCCTTTTTTTTTTTTGTTGGACAAATGAGCAGCTAAGGTGATAAAAGCGTCAGGATGACAGAATAGTAGAGTAGAGGAGAAGATTCAAGTTACGGCTTTTGGGCTCAACTTTGATCTTTATGCAGTTGGCTATGTGTCAGGAGGAGAGGGGTGAATTTGCATCGTCTGCCATCCAGTTCTCTGGTTTGGGTGAAGTGAATTTATACGGTGTGGCACCAAAAACTCAGTCATTAACCATTGTCGGTGTCCCGACACTTGACCACTGAGGCCCAGAAAAAGGAAGGGACTTGTCTAAAGGTACCCAGCTGGGTCAAGCCCATTAATAGCCCTAAGTGCCGCAAAGATTATAATGTCTCCCCATATGTAATTCCAAATGAAAGCAATGCTAAACCTTCAGATAAAGTGTTATTGAGGGGAGCGCCTAGGTGGCTCAGTAGGTTGAGTGCCCGACTCTTGATCTCGGCTGAGGTCTTGATCTCAAGGTTGTTGAGTTTGAGCCCCATGCCGGGCGTGGAGCCTACTTAAAAAAAATAAATAAAATGTTATATTTGAGATTATTCAGAGTTCCACAGGTATGTTGAAATTAAAATGGCTTATAGATTTTTTTCATTCTCTCTTTCGTACTCCTGTTGTCGGGGACCTAAGCACATACTTAATCTCCCCTTTGAGGAATGTGGCACCTGCTAGGTCACACAGCAGATAAATGGCAGAAAGCCTTGATCTAGAAGCCAGGCCTCTTGACATCGAAGCCAGTGCTCTGTGCTGCTAAGTTCAAAATCAGCCATTCCCTGAGAGTCACCACGCTGGCAGTTTTTCCAACTGGAATTTGTCCAGGATAATTAATGACTCCCGCTACCTTTGCCAACTGAGGGATGTTCTAAAGAATGAGCTCCCTATGGTTTCTGTAGTTGGGACTTGGTGGGTGAGCTGAAGGTGGAGAGGAGGAAGGAAGGTCAGCCTTGCATCCTGTAGGGGATAGATGTGAGGCAACAGGCTTCCTTGTTAAAACGTAGTCTCCTTTAAGCTTTGAGTGGGAGATAACTTAGAAAGAGATCCTTCAGGTGGGAAGGGGCGGCTGGACGTGTGACCCCGGCATGGACTTCTGAAGGTCACCTTTCCCGTGGGGGGCTTTCACTCGTAATCCTTCTGTCCTCTTTATACTCGCTATTTTCCCTTATAGCTTATAATCCAATTGTGGACACTCCTTGTCACACACCCACATCATGACTATTTTCTGTTATTATAGCCAAGACTGGTTGGCATTTCCAAAGGCATTTTTATTAAAAACCAAGGAATGAGAAAGTAAAATTATTACCAAAAATGTATTTAGCATGGATTTATTATTCTTCAAAGCTTAAGAAACTTAACAGGCTTACTAGCTTTGCTGCTCTATATACCGTTTCTGGAGGCCTCAAATCAACTTATCCTCAGGTCATTACCTTCTGGCCTTGCAAAGAGGACACAACTTTGTCTGGGTTCCCTTACCTTTCCCCCACCCTTGTGCTGAGTGTTAAGACTCTGAGGCAAATGAGACCTAGTCTCGCTCTTCAAAGAGCTCCCACTGGAGGCACCTGGGTGGCTAGGTCGGTGAACCTTCCGACTCTTGATTTTGGCTCAGTTCATGATTTCAGGGTTGTGAGATCGAGGTCTGCATCAGGCTTCACGCTCAGTGTGGCATCTACCTAAGATTCTCTCTCTCCCTCTGTCCCTCCTTTCCCTCCTCTCTCTCTCTCTCTCTGTCTGTCTCAAAAAAAAAAAAAAGAAAGAAAAAAGAAAAAGAAAGAGCTCCCACTGCAGGGGTGGGTGCCATCTCATTTCCTGTCAAACCAGCACATGGTGCCAGGATATCAGGCCCTCTCCTCCTGCAGGTGGGGGAGAGCTGATAGCCAGAACCAGGACCCCAGTTCACACCCCAGAGGATTTTCCATTCAGTCTGGTTTGGGGTCCAAGAATGGAACTTGGGCTTTTAGAATCCCCTGTGGTAAAAACAAAAATAAAAACCAAGCAGTGATAGACCGCTCCTGGGAATTCAGCAGTGCTTTCACATGAATCTGTAGATTTAAAATTGATGACCTATCTTTCTGCATAGGCAGAGTAGTGCTTATTTGGTAACTGGACAACGCTTGGTGGATCTGCAGACCCCAGACTTGGGATAATGCCATGGCCTTCTAGAATCATCTCTTCCACTGGAAGCCACTAGTTTCACCTTGATGGTTCAAGCTATCAGCTCTTTCCTGTTCCACAGAATTCCATGATTTCACTCTGACCAGCTCTCACTGAAGTTTTCAAGTGAGAGTGCCCAGGATGGTCATATCCGAAAGGACAATGCAACATGAATAACGCCACAAAGAGGAGGTGTGTTAACTAAGTGTTGGCACAAGTAGGCTCGCAAGCAGGCTCTGTGTGCAAGGCAGTGGGTCTGAACATGCATCAAGACCCTAGGCATGGGGCGTCTGGGTGGCTCAGTCGTTGGGCGTCTGCCTTCGGGTCGGGTTATGGTCCTGGGGTCCTGGGATCGAGCCCCACAATGGGCTCCCTGCTCAGCGGGAAGCCTGCGTCTCCCTCTCCCACTTCCCCTGTTGTGTTCCCTCTCTCGCTGTGTCTCTCTCTGTCAAATAAATAAAATCTTTAAAAAAAAAAAAAGACCCTAGGCATCAGTCTTTTCACTTGGGAGGTTTGAGCAATTGGGCAGCTCCCTGTCCCTCCCTCTCTAAAGTGTGAGCTCCTCAATAGAAAGTGAGCCCCTCAGGGGCAGAGATCTTCATCTGCTTTTTAAAAAACTCATTTATTTATTTGAGAAAGAGAGTGCATGCACGTGGAGAGGGCAGAGGGAGAGAGAAACTTTAGCCGACTCCTTGCTGAGCTCAGAGCCCGACTCGGGACTCGATCCCATGACTCTGAGGCCAGGACCCGAACTGAAACCACCCAGGGGTCCCAAGATCTTCATCTGTTTCTACTGCTGTTTCTCCAGCCCCTAAAATAGCACTCGGCATCTAACAGACACTTAATAAATGCCTATTAAGTTCAGTTTGTCCCTTTTTTCTAGCCATCACATGCATATTTACTTAATTATTTTTTAAAATATTTATTTGCGGACGCCTGGGTGGCTCAGTGGGTTAAGCTGCTGCCTTTGGCTCAGGTCATGATCTCAGGGGCCTGGGATCGAGGCCTGCATCGGGCTCTCTGCTCAGCAGGGAGCCTGCTTCCTCCTCTCTCTCTGCCTGCCTCTCTGCCTGCTTGTGATCTATCTCTGTCAAATAAATAAATAAAATCTTAAAAAAAACATTTATTTGAGAGAGAAGGAGAGAGACACAGGGAGAGAGAGAGAATGAGAGAGAGAGAGAGAGAGAGAGAGAGCGAGACTATGGATGAGCAGGGGGAGGGCAGAGGGCGAGGGAAGCGCAGACTCCTGGTGCAGGACTCTATCCCAGGACCCTGGGTTCATGACGTGAGCTATCCAGGCACCCCGAGCCATCCCATTTTATTGAGCACCTGATTCTGGGCCTGGCCCCGTGCTGGTTTTGGGGAACATACAGCCTAAGTGGAATGTAGCCCTGCAGTCCGGCACGGAAAACATTGAATCGTTGTACTGCTCTGGAGGCAAGTCTGGGGGGTCAAGGGAATGCTAAGAAGGCACACCTGAGTCAGCCCGCAGGCTTGTAAAAGCTTCTGGGACGATGTGATGTCTGAGTTCTGAAGGGTGATCAGGAGCAGGCCAGTTGAAGGAGGAGGAGAAGGAGGAGGAGGAAATTCCTGGTGCAGGAAGTAGCCTGTGCAAGGCCCAGGAGATGTGAGAAGGCCGGTGAGGGGGAGGAACTAACTCAAATGATTCAGGAAGAGAAGGGTGCAAGGAGCGTCTTAATTCAGAATGAGGCCTCAGTGGGGAGGTGGGGTGGAGAAGGCCTCACATCCTGTTGGCTGGCCAAGGACCTGATACTAGAGAGTCTTGGGAAGGTTAAGGCAATGCTCTAAGAGTAACTGCGGATTTTCTTGATCTGCATTCAAGTTTTCACTGTCCTTGGGCAGATGAACCCTGCTTCAAAGAGCCAGATCCTGGGTACCTTCCTAAGAGCTCCCGGCCAGGAGGGGCTCCAAGCCACAGTGAGAAAGAAAGAGGGAGAAAAGGCTAGAGTTTCCGTGGCCTCTTCTTTTTTTGTGAGTTGGGACATGGGAGGTTTGACTCTGTCTTTTTTTTTTTCTTTCTAAATAGCATAGGTTCTTAAGAATGGCCTGTGATTCATCTGGGGGAAAATCAGAAGAATACTTTTTTCTTTGGGAAATGGACTCAAAGAGGATATGAGGTGAAAGAATGATTCAGCTGTTTTTATTTTAACTGAAATTTGCTTCAGAGAACAAGCGTAGTTAACTTCCTGGCAATTTACAGTCAGACTCCAAGTATCTTCAAAATAGCCAAACTCCTATTATCCTCCCTAGCTAGCAGGCCCCGAGGGATAGGAGGGAGTGAGGTCTCCTTTATCAACAGACCTTGGGCTCTGTTCTGTGGGAGGAGGCCATGTATCACGGTTGTCAGCAGTTCCCGTGCTGGTGTTCTGTACTCTTATCCCTTCTGATCCGGTAATTCCACTTCCGGGGCCTTGCGCTCTCAGATATTCTGGGAAAAATGTTTGAGGATGCTCCCTGCATCTGTTGGTTATTTGTATTAACTGAAAAAAAATGAAGGTAACTTAAACATTCATCAATAGGGGCATTGTTATCTAAATTTGGACAGGTCTGTATGATAGAATATTAGATAGCTAAGAAAAATCAGGCTTAAAACAAATGTATGGTGATAGGGCCCTGGGTGGTGCAGTTGGTTAAATGTTGGACTCTGAGTTTACGCTCTGGTAGTGATCTCATGGTCACGGGATCAAGCCCCAAGGCGGCTCCGCACTCATTGGTGAGTCTGTTTATGATTCTCTCTCTCCCTCTTGCCTCTGTCCTTTCCCCAATTTGCATGTGTGCAGGCATGCTCTCTCTCTCTAAAATAAATAAATAAATCCTTAAAAAATTTTTTTATTTATTTGACACAGAGAGAGAGAGAGAGTGCACGCACACAAGTAGGGGGAGCAGCAGACAGAGGGAGAAGCACATTCCCCGCTGAGCAGAGAACCTGATGTGAGGCTCGATCCCAGGACCCTGGGATCAGGACCTGAACTGAAGGCAGATGCTTAATCAACTGAGCCACCCAGGCACCCCTAAATAAATAAATCTTAAAAAAAAAAATCCCCACAAAACCCAAATGTATGGTGATAGTGCTAAATGGGAAGGCTTGGCATAAAGTGTCATGTATGGTATTATCCAAAATAGGCCTGTACAGTATTCTCCAAAGCAAAGCACATGTATATGGAAAAGAAACTGGAGGGGTGTATGTCCTCATACTAGCAATGCTTATCTCGGGGTGATAACGATGATAACAAAAGGAACAGTGGTTATCTTTATGAGATCATGAGAGTGGGTGTGATTCTTTTTTTCTTGGACCTTTCCACATTTTTCCAAATGTCCTATATGAACGTGTGTTAATGTTTTTAAAAAGATTATATGTATTTATTTGTCAGAGAGAGAGAGGGCACAAGCAGGAAGAGCGGCAGAGAGAGGGAGAAGGAGAAGGAGGCTCCCTGCTGAGCAGGGAACCTGATGTGGGGCTCTATCCCAGGACCCTGGATCATGACCTGAGCCGAAGGCAGACGCTTAACCAACTGAGCCATCCAGGCATCCCAAACGTGTATTACTTTTTAATAAGCAGGAAAAAACCCCCAGTGAGTGCCATGTTAAGGAAGAGAATACTGGAATTTGGAAGCAGCAGCTGTGGGTTGAAATCCCACTTGCCTTGCGCTTATTAGCTGACTCTGGTATCTCTGAGCCCCGCTCCCTCATCTGTAAGAGGGGGTTAATACTACCCAGTTCAGAGGGTTGTTGTGAGGATCCAAAATAACGTAGGTAAATTGCCTGGTGCCTACACCATGATCACACACATGATCGGTAAATACCAACTTACGGAGCTAACGTTCCATGAAGCTGTTTGAAATGCATGGATGTGGGTACTGTCAAGATGAAGTTATAATAAGAATGTTTCCTAGACAGCTCAGAATTGCAGCCATTCTTCCCTTTTCCAGACTATGTAAAGAATGCCTGTGTGCCCACGGAGGAGCAGCATCTAGCTTTTGAGGCTGTCAGCTCATCTCTCCCAACCCAAGGATTTTCCTTTCCTCTGACCCCTCCCTTCATTCTCCCCCACTGACATCTGTTCCCTGCCTTGCCAACCAAAGGGGGAAAGCATTCTTTGGAACTGAAGCCGAGGCCTCACCAAGAGTGCTGGCAGCTATGAGGTGTTTATTGTCACCGAGAATATGCGGTGCTGGCTGACCACAGGACCCACTAAGCTGGGACGCCAACGAGGAGTTCTGTTGAAGCAGCAGAGGACAGATGCAGGCAGTGTCGCCTGCCTTGGGCAGAGCTGTTATGCAAACATCCTGCTGGTTCGCTTCACCTCTTCCCTTGGGATGTCTATGTGGCTCCTGGCTTTACGTACCAGTTATGCAGAACCAGCTTGCTTGATGGGGGAAGAAACACCTCACAAAAAACTTGCGGGGCCTAAGGTGGTTTCAGTGATGTACTTGGCAGTTTGCCCGAGAGTCCAGTAGGCCTGACTCTTACCAGTGTGGATACGGAGTGAGTAAGCCCTGTTCTCATGACCAGGCAGCCTCAAGGTCATGAACACACCTCTGTAGTGTCTACAACATGCCCAAACCACCAGGAACTTCAGTCACCTCCCTGGGTAGACTGGCTGGTTGCATTTTTCCCCATTTTTAAATTATAGACAGAAATATAGACCCTGGCTACAAATCCAAATTACATGGGGAGCTTAAACAAATTACTAACACATGAACCCAACCTATACCAGGAAAGCCAGAATTTCTGGGTGATGAGGCCCAGGAATTAGGATTTGTAAAAGATCCCATGGTGGTTCTGATGTGTAGCCAGTGCTGAGAAACACGGCTATGGTATAGATGGCTAAACTGGAAAAGACCAGGTCAGAGCTTCCCAAATTTATTTGACCACATAGTCCTTGAAAAATTGCAATGTATTTATGGATAAAGAGCATGAACTATAATGCAGGTTTAGATTAAATTAAGTGACAGAAAATGGTCTTGTGGATGAATTAGTGGCAAGCAGTAAAAAATACCTTTAGGTAATATATTTTTTTAACTTTGTAAAAGAACAAAAGAGATTTTAAAAATGAAAACATTTATGTTGTTAATAAAAAGAATAAATATATGTTAAGGTAAAGTAAATCATATTTTATCGTACATTTTGTGGTTATTAACATGTCATAAAAAACCACTGATGTTTATTTATTTTATTTTTATTAAAGATTTTATTTGTTTATTTGACAGAGAGAGAGTGCAAGTGCATGCACAAGCAGTGGGAGGAGCAGGCAGAGGGAGAAAAGGCTCCCCGAGAAGCAGGGGCCCGATGCGGGGCTCCCTGCTGGGATCATGATCCAAGCCGAGGGCAGATGCTTAACTGACTGAGCTAACCAGGTGCCCCCAAAACCACTAATGTTTTACTTTTTAAAAAATTTTTTATTATTTTTATTTATTTATAGTTAAATATTTTATTTATCTGAGATATTTATTTTGAGGTAGAGCTAGAGGAAGAACACAAGCAGAGCAGAGGGGCAGAGGGAGAGGGAGATGCGAGACTCGATCCCAGACTCCTGGGATCATGACCTGAGCTGGAGGCAGACGCTTAACCGACTAAGCCACCCAGGCGCCCCCAAACCACTAAAATGGTACTTTTTTTTTTATGTTGCAGCCACTTAATACAACACATGATGTTACTGGTTTGGACCCCTATGTCAGGTCAACCCGAAGTTACCTCTCTTTGCAAGAGAATATAGAGTCTCCTATACACAAGGCTGATGGAGTGCAGGGAAGAGGAAAGACACTTCCACTTTTTCCTATTTAGTGTTCCAAACTACGCTATGCCAGAAATCACAAATAGGAGTTGAAATGGTTGCCTCTGAATCAATGCCTAGCTCTGGCTCCATGCTTTTCCACATTTTCTTTCTTTCTTTCTTTTTTTTTTTTTTAAGATTTTATTTATTTATTTGACAGACAGAGATCACAAGTAGGCAGAGAGGCAGGCAGAGAGAGAGAGAGGGAAACAGGCTTCCTGTTGAGCAGAGAGCCCAATGCGGGGCTCGATCCCAGGACCCTGGGATCATGACCTGAGCCGAAGGCAGAGGCTTTAACCCACTGAGCCACCCAGGTGCCCCTCCACATTTTCTGATACGGCCCATAATCTCGTAGTGCAGGTAGACTATTGCATTAATAATAGCGCATAAGGGGCACCTGGGTGGCTCAGTGGGTTAAGCCTCTGCCTTCAGCTCCGGTCATGGTCTTAGGGTCCTGGGATCGAGTCCCGCATCAGGCTCTCTGCTCAGTGGGTAGTCTGCTTTCCCCCCTCTCTCTGTCTCTCTGCCTACTTGTGATCTCTTTCTCTGTGTCAAATAAAAAAATAAAATCTTAAAAAATAATAATGCATAATGGTGAGAGCCACTGTACAGATGCATTTAGCACATTTATTTATTTATTTATTTATGCATTTAGCATCTTTAAAAACCTATTATCTACTTCAACAAATGCAGTTTACAAGAAAAAGTATTTATCTTCAAGTTTTTTTTCCCCTTCATGATCCCAATAGAAATAGAGTTCTAGAAATTGCATCTAGGCCACTAGCTAACCCAGTGAAAGGAAGAGGACTGGTTCCCAAAGGCATCTCCAGCATTGGTGACTGCAGTGACTCCCAGTGCAGAACCTCTCCTGTGGCTATTTTGGGATCCTTGGGCAACCACTTAGGCTGGTAAATGGCAGCCCTTGGGGAAATGGCTGGGACAAGAGGGATAAGGAAGATAAGGATAATGGGGGCACTTTTAGTATCCTCCTCCCTGCTGTGATCAGAGGGGAAGGATGCTAAAGGCATCTTTTCTAGTTTACCTTCCAAGCAATAACTGATGCCAAGGTTGAGAAACAAGGCATTAAGAAGAGGCAGCAGTGGGGCACCTGGGTGGTGCTGCCGGTGAAGTGTCAAACTCTTGGTTTCAGCTCAAGTCATGATCTCATGGTCCTTGGACCAAGCTCCGAGTCAGGCTCCATGCTCAGCATGGAGTCTGCTTAAGATTCTCTCCCTTCCTCTCCCTCTGCCCCTCCTGTTCATGCTCTCTCTCTCTCTCTCTCTCTCTCAAATAAATAGATGAAATCTTAAAAAAAGAAAAAGGAGGCAGTAGCCTCTTCCAAGGAATTCGTGTAACAAGGCTGAAGAGTGTGTTTTCAGGAAGAGTTCCACTCAAAATGGTGAAAATTGAAGAAACAATTCAGTACCAAAAGGTGGGGAGGCTCGAGCTCCCAGGAGACTTTGCCATCAAGAGAGACTCGTATCTTGAGGATTCTGGACAGCTGAACATCACCGTGTTTCAATTTCTAACCTGTATTTAATAATGAGTTACATAAGTTTACTCCCTGTCGTGAAATGGCACAATGAACTCTTCGCCCCCCCCATAATTCCGAGTTAATGAAACAGGTAGATTTAGGAAAGAAACATTATTGACTTACATGGAGATTTTCCATTTGGGCCTGTAGTTTCAAAACTCTCTGATGCACGTTGGGGGGAGGTGGTGAGGGAGGAGGAAGAGACCGTGAAGGTGAGGACTCTCCCTCCCAGCAAGCGCGTACTGGACTCCTGTCAGATGCCAGTGGAGCTGGTGGCATATATGGCAAATCGGACACCCCTCTAGGTAAAGGGATGGCGTGAAGGCAGTCCCCTCTGGATGGACCACTGAGAAAAACCCACTCGTTTTGGTGGAACCTACTGGAACCCCCCCCCCCCCCCACACACACTTTTTAGGAACAAAGGCCTGTTCTCTGCACATAGCAGTTAGAACAAGTCATTTGCTCTGTTTCTAACTGTTGAAAATGAGAACATCCTCTGGGTGGAATAGTTTTTATTTATTTTTTAAATTTTCTTTTTAAAAAGATTTTCTTTATTTATTTGACAGCAAGAGAGGGATCACAAGCAGGGGGCATGGGAGAGGGAGAAGCAGGCTTCTCGCTGAGCAGGGAGCTCAAGGTGAGGCTCGAACCCAGGATCCCGGGATCATGGCCTGAGCTGAAGGCAGACACTTAATGACTGAGCCACCCAGGCGGCCCTGGGTGGAAGAGTTTTTTTTTTTTTTTTTAAGATTTTATTTATTTATTTGACAGAGATCACAAGTAGGCAGAGAGAGAGAGAGAGAGAGAGGGAGAGAGAGAGAGAGAGAAGCATGCCCCCTGCTGAGCAGAGAGCCCAATGTGTGACTCAATCCCAGGACTCCGGGATCATGACCTGAGCCGAAGGCAGAGGCTTAACCCACTGAGCCACCCAGGCGCCCCGGGTGGAAGAGTTTTTAAAAGTCGCCCTCTCTGGGCATAGTAATTACATAAAGGTGCCCTTTGTCCCCGTGCCCTCAGACAGGGCACTGGGCTTGGCTGGGGTTCGTCCCTAACTTGGGACCCCTTGGCAGGGTGCCCTGTTAACCATATAGCTCAGGTAACAGTAGAGGCAGTCCTGTGGTACACAGGGCCAGGCCAGGCACTGGGCATACAGATACATGCAAGAGCTAGACCTTGTTCTCCGGGAATTTGTAGACTCCCTCTCCGAACCCCCACCCTCTTTAACTCACCCCATCTGCTGCCAGCTCCACCCCTGCCGCATCCCTCCTGGCAGAGTTTCTCTCTATGGTGACAAAATGTCTACCCTCCAGATGCACGGGCTGCTGGCTGTGCTGCTCCTGTCTGCAGCTCCGAGCTAAATGTGTGCTCTCCACAGGGAACAACCAGGGAGAATTGTCTGTCAGGAGGGCTCAATGCTTCTGGGAGCTGGAGGGGCAAATGTGACCGTCGCCTCACCCTTCAATTATCTGTTGAAAAACTGTCGCGAGCTGTCTAGCTATGCTTTTCGATGGTGGGTTTGGGCATAGCTGGAATAGTTTCCCCTTTAATTTTTGGGTTCTTTCCTAAAGGAAAGCAGTTTATCTCTAATCTGGTGATTTAGAGCTTGCTGCAAGGGCTAATTCCTCCCGAGCTCATTGCACTAAGACGGTGTAAGGCCTGGGGCCAGGGATTAATAATACCAAGTCAATGAGACTTACTTTTTTCTTGAGTCTTCACATTTAGTTGGGAAGACAGTGTGGAAGGAGACAGCCCCACGGCAGGCTGCTAGGTCCTATGTGAAAAGCACAAATTACAGCAGTTGGAGGGGGAATGGGGGGCTTCCATAGCCCTTTTCTGTCTTGTCTTCCAGAAAGCTCCTGTTCATCTGTCAAGACTCCCACTCAACAGTTCCTCCCCCTTATAGCCCTCTCTGACTCGCTCTGCTGTGTTTCTTCTGTGTCTTGGTCCCTTTTGCATCCCTTGGTTTGTCTAGGCGGCCCATCTTACGAGGATAAAGCTGAGACAGAGAATGCCAAATATGGACCGACCCTTCTTGAATTCATTTTTCTTTCCTTCCCTTCACCGCCTCTTGAAAGTAACTGGACCCCTTTCTTCGGACCTTGCCGGAGCAGCCTGGCCATCCCTGGGCTTAAGATGAACTGGAAGCTAGAAGTTACCATTCTTCCTGGAAGAGTTTAAAAGCCTGTCTTACAGATTGGGGGGGGGGGGTTTGGAAACATGACAGACCTATGGTGGCCTGTGGATCCTGATAAGTTCAGATGAGTTTGAAGGGTTTCCTCCACTGAGAGGGAAATTGGAGTTACATCAGGTTGTTGTGGGCTATGGACAGGCCTTCAGAGAGAGAAAGAAGTGCTGGTCATGAGTTTGTCTTACTTCACTTATTTTGCCCTAGGTATATGCCTAATTCCAGTCTTTGAGCCTCTGTTTTCTTTTTTCTTTAAAGATTTTATTTATTTATTTGAGAGAACAGCAGGGTGGCGGGAAGAGGCAGAGGGAGGGAGAGAAGCAGACTCCCGTGCTGAGCAGGGAGCCGGACATGGGGCTCGATCCCAGGACCCCAGGATCATGACTTGAGCCAAAGGCAGACGCTCAATCGGCTGAGCCACCCAGGCACCCCTTGAGCCTCTGTTTTCTATTCATCAGGAGAATCAAATGAAATCCTGTATGTGAAAGGCTTTCTAAACCAAAAATCACCCCCCAAATTTTATGAATTAGTATCCTTGAGAACAGGGAGAGTGGCTGACTCATCCCTCTTTCCCCAGCATCTGGTTTAGAAGTAGGCACACTGCAAACGCTTGTTGAATGACTGAGTGGCCTTGTAAGATATAGGTGTTTGTATTGATTTTAACATTTCCATGGTATCTAATAAATCTGTTATACTAGTTAATGCCCCCAGCTGTTCTGTAATTCCTGACATCACCAACACTCTGAATCTCGGAACACACGAGAGATGGTTTATGGGCTCCTCGATATTTTTGCTTGCAACAGAATATCCTGCTGCCAAATTGACAGTGGTGCCTAGGCTAGGAACTTTGTCTTAAGAGCTTAGGTCCCGGGGTGCCTGGATGGCTCAGTCGGTTAAGCATCTGCCTTTAGCTAGGGTCGTGATCCTGGGGTCCTGGGATCAAGCCCCGCATCAGGCTCCCTGCTCAGCAGGAAGTAGGATTCTCACTTTCCCTCTGCCCCTCCACCTTGCTCATTCTCTCTCTGTCTCTGTCTCTGTCTCACTCTTTCTCTCAAATAAATAAATAAAACCTTAAAATAAAAAAAGAGCTCAGGTCCCTCACCAGAGTCCTCAAGGGTGGGGGCTATATCCTATCCATGTTTGTGCTCCCTCAGGGCCCTGGTATGCAGTAAGTGCTCAATACATATTTGCTGACTGACTAACGGGAAAAGGGAATAACGTGTTTTCACACTTTCATTTGACCAGCCAAATCAACTCCAGATACCAGAAAAATGTGACAAATGTCACAGATTACTTCACTTTACTTTAGCATTGAGATGACCCTCCCCACTCCCCCCTTTTAAATTAAAGAACGTTTGGACAGAAAGCCATGGCTTTTAATAGTCTTAAGAGCTCACTGTGTGCCAGGCAGTATGTGAATCATTAACTCCTTTATTGCTCACAACTGTTCTGGGATATAGTTACTGTTATTATCCCCATTTTCTTAGTGAGGAAACAGGCTCCGAGAAGAGTAACTAATTTGGTTAAGAGTTGTGGAGTGAGCTGCGGATCTAGAATTTGAACCTCTATGCATGCTTCCAGTGACCGTGAAGGGTCAGTAGGTCGTACTGAAGGCCAGGAGCAGGAGGAGTGTGTTTTTACCTCCTCAGGGAGGAGCTGAGGTTTGGGTAGGATCAGATGGAAGGCTTTCTAGTGGGACCCAGGAGAGTCAGCAGGACTCAATTTGGTGGGACTAAAAAGACAGTTAAAATTTCTTGGAGGAGCCAAGGAGAGAAAACAGGAAATTGAAATATTCTCTGTGAAATTAACTAACATTTTTGCACTTCCTAATTTTTGAAGCACTTTTACCTATGTTATCTCATATGGTCCTCATGACAGCTCCATGAGTTATTACTCCTATTTGAGAAATGAACAAAATAGACCCAGAAAGATTGTAACTGACTTGCCCGTGGTGGCAAGTGGGAAGGTTATAAAGTCTATGAAACCATTCGTTCATTCAGTAAATATTTTCTGAGCACCTACTATGTACCATGCACTGTTTTAGGTGCTAGGAATGCAGCAGTGAACAAAATGGACAAAATTATTTGTCCTCATGGAACTTATAATGTAGAGAAAATAGGAGTTATTTCTTTTCAATTACCCTCTGTCAGGTAATGGATATTGGTTTTGAACCTTGGCTGTGTTCTAGAATCATCTGGCACATTTTGGAAAAAGAAAGAAAACACTTATGCCTGCGCCCTGCTTCAGACCAATTCATCAGAATCTCTAGGGGTGAAGCCCAGGCATCAGTGTGTGTGTGTGTGAGAGAGAAAGAGAGAGAGAGAGAAACAGAAACCTGCTCTACAGGGTTTTAGTGTGCTGTCAAGCTTGAGAAGCATTGGTTGAGAACAGTGAGTCTCAACTTTGGCTGCTTATTAGAATCCTCTTGGGAACTTAAAACACACACACACACACACACACACACACACACACACACACACATCCCAATCTGTGGTCTTCACCTCTGAGGCAAATTAAATTAGAATCTCTGTGGTTGTGTCCTGACATTTGTATTTTGAAATGTTGCCCGCTCAAAGAGTGTTACTGAGTATAAAGTGTGGGGTTTGCATGAAGCTCTTGGGACAAGGAACAACTGGGTCCCATGATCTCAGATAGTCCCCACACCTCTCAAGCATATGGATCATTAATTTTTCACTCTTTTTTTAAGATTTTATTTATTTGACAGACAGAGATCACGAGCAGACAGAGAGGCAGGGAGAGAGAGAGGGAGAAGCAGGCACCCTGCTGAGCAGAGAGCCCAATGTGGGGCTTGATCCCAGGACCCCGGGATCATGACCTGAGCCGAAGGCAGAGGCTTAACCCACTGAGCCCCCCAGGCACCCCTAATTTTTCATTCTTGCTACAGATATTTATTTACCACTTACTATGTACCCTTGTTGTATCTCTTCCTTCTCCTGAGTCCTGATTCCTCCCTCTGTGTAACGATAGACTTGGACATCCCTCAGGCTTCCTGCAGCTCAAACACTATAATTCTATCAGGGACATTGGGCTGGGAATGTTAATAGCTCAGAGACCTCACTCTTGGAGACCCAGATTAACTTATTTGTCCTCTCAACAGTCCCGAATGTTACAGCCAAGAGAAGGAAATTCATGAAAATCCAAAAATGTGTGGACAAGTCTTTTTCCCACATTAAGCAATCTGTCCACGAGGAGCAGATGGACTCTTCGTCCTTTGTCTCCCTCACTGTCTTGCTGACCACTGGGTGGGCAACACAGATGGGCGTGCAAGGGCAGGATGGTGGGGGGAGGCGGGGTCTCAGCAGGGTCAGACTCTCAAAGTCAACCAGAGGGAAGAGGCAGAAAAACGTGCGCCTGGGAGCAGCAGAAAGCGAGCTAGAGGAAGACAGCCTGCCACTTGACCTAGTTCTCTCTGCACTTACGGCTGGTCTGGGCTGGTGGAAGAAAGACAGTAATGCTTGCTATTGCGAGGCAGCATAGTTAGCGGAGTGGTTAAGTGTGTGGACCCTGAGGGCCACTCAACCGGGGTTTGAATCCTCACTTTGCCATTTGCTTTTTTTCTCACCTGGGACAAATAGCCTGACATCTCTTGGCCTCAGTTTCCCTATCTGTGAGTTGGGGAGCACCATAATGACACCCGACTTCGTAGGTAGGTCACGAAGATTACAAACTTGGCAAACGGTTAATGTTTTTACACAAAAATTTTAACTCGTGGTTTTAAGTGTCCAGCACTCTACTCTACTTGTATTTGCTCCCTAACCTTTACATGAAGTGGGTACTATTTCCCAATTTTACAGATGAAGACATTGAGGCACAGAGGTGTGGTCACTGGGGAAAAAATAACCTAGTTAGTAGGTCTCAGAGCCAGGATTTGACTCCAGGGGGCTTGGTTCCTTAGTGCCCACTCACCCCCGGACTATACTGAGTAATGACACCAGCCATTATCTATCTTGGCCTTGAGGCCCACTGATAAAGGAATGGATCTGGGCCCTAGGGATGCAGAACGGAATGAAAGCCAGGTCCTGCCTGGAGGAGTTCTCACCGTAGTTAGGGACAGAAGGCATATGTATAAAAAGATCCCAGTAAAAGGTGCATCATGCCTGGTGCCAAGGGAGTTCAGAGCTTTGTCACATGTCATGCAGTGACAGCTTTGTCATGATGCCTGGCTTGGCTTGGGGTTGTGTCCTTGACAGACACAGGGAGACTGTTCTGGGCAGAGGGAGCTGTATGGGCAAAGCAAGGAGAGAAATCTGTGGGTGGCATTTGGGGGGATGGGGAAAGCACCTTTCCCCCTCTCCCACATTGCAAGGAATCATTGGAGGTCTCTCAAACCTGGTGCCAAGGGCAAGGGGCGCCTAGTGCTCCCGGGCCTCTTTCTAGGGATGGCATGGAAGAAGAGAGGGTAGAGGCAGAAACTCAGGCTGTCGTAGCTGGACAGGCTCTAAGAAGACCATCTAGTCCAAACCCTTCATAGCACAGATGGGGAAACTGAGGCCCAGAGAGGAGAAAGGATTGGCCCCAGCAAGGCACCAATAAACTGGGGCGGGCTGTATCAAATCAACATTTCTGCCACGTGGTGACGCATGAGAGCCTGGGCCATTTACCGGCAGTGACATTCAGTAGACCCCGAGTGTCCTATGGTACCCGCTAGTCTTCAGAATGTGCTTCCAAGTTTTCTGCTTTATTTAACTCCCCGGACTGTCATAGATTAAGAGTTGACCATGAGGCTTGGCAGACCTGCCATGGAGGCAGCACAGGGTGAGTTGAAAGAAGATGGCAGAGAGGGACCTCGTGTGAATGTTACCCCCTAGGGACGTTGGAGTTCCTGATCTTTTCCAGAATATTATTTTTAAATGCTTCAGATAAGGTAGACTTACAAAAGAAAACAATTGTACTGAAATACAGTCACCAAAATGTTGTTTGAATTGTGATACAGTGATATATGTGCTTCTTTGCTAATACCTTTTAAATGACAAGATCTAACAGCAATTCTCATGATTACCATAATTTTCAAGGAGTGCAAATGAAATGTCAAGATCCCTGCAACGGTTGTCATATGGTATGTAAATCTCTGTGGTTTTCTTTTTATAAGGATTTTATTTAGTTGAGAGAGAGTGAGCGAGATAGAGAAAGGGCACAATTGAGGGGAGGGGCAGAGGGAGAGGGAGACAAGCAGGCTCTCCATTGAGCAGGATGGGGCCTGACGTGGGGCTCGAGCCCAGGACCCTGAGATCAGGACCTGAGCCGAAGGCAGACACTTAACCAACTAAGCCACCCAGGCGCTCCTGTAGATCTCTGTGATTTCAGTTATTGATAAAGTCACAAGTGCTGCTAACACTTCTTCGGCTGGTCACCTACACTCATCCTTTCAGTTAGAGGTTGATGGAAATAAAGAGGTAATATCTTTCCCCACAGGCCTCCTGAATGTCTGCATGTAGCTCTTGGGGTCCTATGGGCCCCCAGGTTAAGAGTCCTTGCCCTACGGCAAAACAGTTGCTGGAGAACCAACCCAGTGTGGGATCTTAATCCTGCTCTTGGAACTGAAACTACATTCATGATCGTATGTGCCTGGGGACACATGAGCAGGTGGCTGTCATTAGTACTTCTATCCAAATAGTTCCAGGGACGCCTGGGTGGCTCAGTGGGTTAAGCCTTTGCCTTCAGCTCAGGGCGTGATCTCAGGATCTCGGGTTCGAGCCCTGCATCGGGCTCCCTGCTTAGTGGAGAGGCTGCTTGTCTCCCTCTCCCTCTGCCCCGCCCCCTGTTCGTGCCCATGCTCTCTTTCTCTCTCTCTGTCAGATAAATAAATAACATCTTTAAAAAAAAAAAAACCCAAATAATTCTGGCTCTCCTTCTTCAGGTACATGACAGAACTACACTTCCTCACCCCTTTGCCATTAGCTGTGGCCACGTGACTTGCTTGGGCCAGTGTCATATGTCACTCTCCTGCTCCAAAGCTTCTTGTGGCTCTTCGTGATGCTCAGAGTAGATCTCACATTCCTTGTCGTGAAATGCAAGGATGTCTCTCCAGCCAAGCTCTCAGACGCTGACTCTCACCACTTTCACCCAGGCCCACTGCAACTAACTGCACTGGCCTGATCTCTCTTCCTAGCCAAACTGATTCATGCCTCAGGATCCTTCTGGCTGGAATACTCATCCCTCAGAACTTTGTACGAGTGGCTCATACTTGACCTTTCGAGCTCTCTTTTCGTGTTCACACCTGTTTTAAAATAACAGCTTTCCTGAGATATCACTCACACACTGTACAGTTCCCAAATTTCAAGTGTACAGTGCATGGACTTTTAGTATATTCAGGGAACTGGGCAAATGCCAGCATGATCGATTTTAGGACATTTTCATTCCCCCTTAGTCATTACAGCCCAGTTCCTCATCCCCACCCCCAACAGCCTCTGGTATCCCCTAATCTACGTTCTGTTTTTATAGATGTGCCTATTCTGGGGATGTCGTGTGAATGGAATCATATGATATGTGGTCTTCAGTATCTTGCTTCTTTTACTTGGCATGAGATTTTCAAGGCTCATCCATATTTTAGCATGTGTCTGTTGTAGGGCTATACCATGGTTGGTTTAGCCACTCATACCGTACATGAAGGACATTTGGGTTGTTTCATCTTTGGGCCATTATGAATAATGCTGCTATGAACCCTCATGCTCAGAATTTAGCATCAACATGTGCTTTCATTTCTCTTGGGTATAACCTAGAAATGGAATTGCTGGGTCATATGGTAACTATGTTCAGCCTTTTGAAGAACCACCAGCCTCTTTTTCACAGAGGATGTACAGTTTTATTTATTTTTTAATTTTTTAAAAAATATCTATCTATCTATCTATCTATTTATTTAAGAGACAGTGAGGGAGAGAGAGAGAGCAAGAGAGAGAGAGCACAAGTGCATGAGCAGTGGGGAGGGGCAGAGGGAGAGGGAGAAGCAGACTTCCTGCTGAGCAGGGATCTGGATGCGGGGCTCAAACCCAGGAGCCTGGGATCATGACCTGAGCCAAAGGTGGACACTTAACCGACTGAGCCACGCAGGTGCCCAGAGGATACACCATTCTAGATTCCCACCAGCAATAGATGAGAGTACCAATCTCTCTATATCCTTTCTTGAGGTATATTCTTTCTTGAGGTATACTGCTTGAGGTATATTCTTGCTACATTCAGTTTCTGTCCATCTTTGGTATTTCCCTTAGTTTTTTGGGTAGCCATCCTAGTGGGTGCAAAGTGATCTGATCTCGGTTTTGACTCGCGTTTCCCTAACGACTAATGATGTTGAGTGTCTCTTTATGTACTTAGTAGCCGTTGTATATCTTTTTTGAATAAACAAATGTCTATTCAAGTCTTTTGCCCATTTTTGAATTGGATTGTTTATTGTCTTGTTGTGGAGTTATCATTCTTTAAGTATTCTTGATATGATTCTCTTGGCAGACATGTGATTTGTAAATATTTTCTCCCATTCTATGGGTTGCCTTTTTCATTATCTTGATAATGTCCTTTGATGTACAAGTTTTTAATTTCGATAATTTCCAACTTACCTATTTTTTTTTTTTTTGGCTGCTCATCCTTTTGGTGACACATATAGGAAACCATTGTTTCTTTTTTTGTTTTTTTTTTTAAGATTTTTTCTTTATTTATCTGACAGAGATCACAAGTAGGCAGAGAGGCAGGCAGAGAGAGAGGAGGAAGCAGGCTACCTGCAGAGCAGAAAGCCCGATGTGGGGCTCGATCCCAGGACCCTGGGATCATGACCTGAGCCGAAGGCAGAGGCTTAACCCACGGAGCCACCCAGGTGCCCCAAGGAAACCATTGTTTCTAATCCAAAGATACTGATTTATATTTATGTTACCTTCTAAGAGTTTTATTTTTTTATTTTTAAAGATTTTATTTATTTATTTGAGAGAGATCACAAGTAGGCAGAGAGGCAGGCAGAGAGAGAGGGAAGCAGGCCCCCCCGCCAAGCAGAGAGCCTGATGTGGGGTTCCATCCCAGGGCCCTGGGATCATGACCTGAGCCAAAGGCAGAGGCCCCAACCCGCTGAGCCACCCAGGCACCCGGACCTTCTAAGAGTTTTATAGTTGAGCTTTTACATTTAGGTCTTTGATCCATTTTGACTTGTTTTTTGTATATGGTGTGAGGTAATGATCCAATTTTATTTTTTTGTATGTTGATATCCAATTTGTCTTAGCATCTTTCATTGAAGAGATTATTCTTTCCCCATTGAATGATATTGACACCCCAATCAATTTGTCCATTTCTGCAACACTGATTGACCCCAGCTATGTGGGTTTATTTCTGGACTCTTGATTCTCTTTCATTGATCTATGAGTGTGCTCTTATGCCACTAGCCCACTTTTTTTCATTACTATACCTTTTTAGTAACTAAGTGTTGAATTTGGGAAGTGTTATTCCTCCAACTTTGGTTTTCTTTTTCAACATTCTTGCTTTGACTTTTCTCGTCCCTTGTATTTCCACATGAATTTTAAGATCAGCTCATCCATTTCTGCAACACTGATTTATTTTTGCCCAGCTTTCTTTTTAACTATTTATTCAGGATATCCATATTCATTTATTCATTCAACAAATACAGATTAAACACATACCATGTGACAGGCACTCTGTCACGTACTTGGGGGTACCATGATGAACAAAAAATAACCATGATCTTTTCTTTGAGGTAGCAAAGAATCTAGTGGGAGAGGCAGACATTAATCAAATAATCACCTAAACAAATTTAAAATGGATAGCAGGAAGAGGTCACCTAATCTCAGGAGATCAGAGAAATCTCTCCTGGAGAAACCGATAATTAAGAAGGTACCTGGAGCTAGAGGGGGTTTGGCAAAAGTATCACAGGCAAGGAGAACTCCATGTGCAAAGGGGGGAATTTGAAGGAAATATGGTGCCTTCGGTGTACCGCAAGGAGGCAAGTGTGGTGAAAGACAAGGAGATCAGTCCCATGGGGTATTGTGGGCTGTGGAAGAAATCTCAAGATTCTATCCTAAGAACAACAGGAAGACACTGAAGCAGAGAATTAACATGAACTGATTTTGATTTCAAAACGCTCACTCTGACTGCTGTGCAGAGAGTGAGCTGGAGGGGGATGGGCAAGAGCAGAGCCAGGTAGGAGGGGATTACTGTGGCCTGAGAGAGAAATCATGGCTTACACAAGGGTGGTGATGGTGATTCTGGAGAGAAAAGTGGGCCGATTCACAGATGCCAAAGAAATTGAGATTTTGGAGAGAGCCTTCAGTCAGGGAGGCGACAGGGTTTCTGACCGTGGTGACAGTGTTGGAAAGGGTGGTCTTCACCAAGATGAAGAACACTGGAGGGAAGGCAGCTTTGGGGACGGGGTTTATGTTCTTGAGTTTGAGGTGCCTTGGTGACGTCATTAAGTTATTTGATCCTCACCAAATCCTTTCTTTGAAGGAACACTTGTCTTCACTTTATGGATGAGTCAACTGAGTACCACAGAGGTAATCATGGCTTGGCTAATTCTGGGCAATCAGTTAGTGGTGAAGCCAGATCAGAATTCCGTCATTCTAAGAACAACCCGTGCTCTTTCTTTTCTGTGACACCAGAGCTGACCCTCTTAGAAAGGTCCATCCCAAATAGTCTCAAATAACCACAGGGAGTCAGTGCTAGAAATTGTCTCCCTTCCGACACACCAAGTCTTTCTCAAAACTCAAAGCCTTATGCTCCCATGGAAACCTTAGTCTCCTTTCTACGAACGTTCATCTCCACCAAGCTCCCTCCAGAAGTGTCTGATTCTTTGACCCAGAGCTGTCTATGCACAGAGAGCTGCCCTGTCTCCTTTCCCAGTGAGGGGAAGTCTTCCTGCTTCTTGCTGTCATATACTGGTCCCAGAGGTGTCTGGTATGCGCTGTGGTTACAGACAAGGATCACCTGTCAGTGGTCAGCTTACAGAAAGCTGAAATGCTAAGACATTGAGCCACAAAGTGGATGATAGAAGAAGAAAAATGAGTAGTAATTAACAAGTCAAGGTGTACTCAGATTTTTTTCATGTCAAGTAGAAGAGTGTGAGAAGGAATTGAGCAGGTGGTAGGAAATGGGACAGAATGAGGAACTAGGAGAAAGGAAAACAAATACATAAATTCAAGGAGTAGGAGGAAGAGAAAATAGAGTGTATAGGACATAGACATAAATAAAGACAAAGGTTAGGAAAGATTCGTCCTCATTTTAAATCAGGCCTCTGACATTTACTAGCTGTATGATCTTGGGAAACTTACTTAATGTCTCTAAATATCTCTAAGGAGATAAAATAGTACTAACTTTATGGGGTTTGTGAAAGGATTATGGAGAGAGCATGCATGTGATGTTCTTGTTGCAGTGCCTGGGATGTGAAAAGTGCTGGGTCCCTGTCAGCTATTGTGATGGCACAAGCTCCCCTCATTTCTCCTGCCTCTGCTTCCCCCAGCTGTCCCCCAGGTAGGTTCACTGTGGCCAGTTTGGTTCACCATACCAGCCAGTGAGCCAGCCCTGCCTGAAGCAGGGATAGCCTATTACCTTCAGCAGACCCAGGAGCCGGAGAAGCTGTGACGGCAGCTGGGGTCCTGCATTGGTTCCTCGGTCTCCTTGCTGCCAATTTGATATGAGATTAGGCACCTCCAATAGCGACCCTTATAGATCCATATGTTACCTCTAAGTTGTTTCCTCTTCCTCTCCTTCCCCCTACCCTGCCATCCCATCCCCACCATATTGATTCCTATTCCCAATTTCTACTCAGTCGCCCTGCTTTGTACTCCAGTCCTCCTCCCTGCTCCCCATCTGGACTGAAGCCCTGTCCAGTCCTGATCGAGGTACAGATTGCTTAACTGATGAGCCATCTGCTTGCCTGACTTATTTCATCGTTGTGGTACCTCTGCCTGTGGCATACGGAACCAGGTCTGTTCATGGTACCCTCTGAGTGCTGTGCCTCACTCAGCCAGCTCCCCTCCTTCTAGAACAGTGGTTATGGAAATCATTTGGGGCCCCTGATTTCTCTAGGAATCACCTGAGGCCATAATGCCTGCCTAAGCAATACCCAGAAATTCAATGTATCAGGTTAGGCCAAGTTATGCTGCAGTAATGGTCTGAATTCTCACTCACAGAAACTGTCCAAGATGGATGGAGGGGAGAGGCTTCTGTCCATCAGTCAGTCACTCAGTGATCCAAGCTGGTGGAACTTCCCTTTTGAACACATGCTTCCATAATTTCTGTGACAGGAAATAGGGCATATCATCTGACTTAACGTTAAAAAAGAAAAAAATCCCCCGACTGCTGTGTAGAGAATGGACTGTGGGACAGCAAGGGCGGAACCAGGGAGACAATTGAGGAGGCTTAGCCTGGGTTAGAAGAGATGATGACTTAAAAAAATAGTTGCATCTTGAGCCCCACTGATGGTGGTGAAGGTGGAGAGAAATGGAGGGAGTGGGGATATATTTTGGAGTGAAACAGACAGGATTTTCTGAGGAGTTGGATAAGGAGAGTAAGGAGAATAAGTCAAGGATGCTTGCTCAGTTTCTGGCTTGAACATATGGGTGGGTCATGTCCATTCCTAACTGTCACTGAAACCACAGAATCCCTTGGAATTTACAAGACATATCTCAGTGACAACTAAAAGGAGGCTCAGCTTAGGGTGTTCTTAAGCATGTCTCTCCTGGTGTTTTCTAAGGGTTTAAGTGGTGGGGCCTTTTATGGGGTTTTTTGGGAGAGCTGTTTGATCATGGACACACATGCCCATATACCTGCATGGCCACGTTTACAAACACACATGTGCGCGCACGCGCACACACACACACACACATCACATGCCACTGTGGCAGTTCTTTTTAGACCTCACACAGCAGTAGTCCTGGGGCTCCTTCAAACCCTCTAACATGGCCCTGTCAAAATTTTTGTCTCTGATGGGAATGGACCTTCTGCTAAAGATTTTTAGTTGGAAAACAAGAGTCACAGCCTTTCAGGGCCTCCCTCTGGGTAGCAGCTCCTTTGCTCCCGGGAGGAGGTGGCAACAACCAGTGAGCCCTGTGCCCTGTCCAAGTGGTTTTCAGCCTTGAGAAGTGTGAAAACCATAGCAAGAGGCACATTTATTAAGCTAAATATGCACAGTGCAAAGGTGCAGTCTGTGGTTAGTGTAATTGCTAGCTAACCACGCAGCCTGTTGCCTGGGTGGCTCATTAGAGGGAGAGGGAGCTGTAGAAAAAACTGGAAATAGAATGAATGAGGCTGGGCCACTGACCAGGTTGGTTCCAGGCAGAGTCAGTTCTGACTGAGCTAAACTTCATAGCTCAGTATTTCCAGGGCCTCAGGGCGGCCGCCAAACTGCTTAGAAAAGTCCTAGGTCCTCCGGTTGTGTGCTTGAGGGCAAGTGGAACAAAAGGAGGGCCTAGCCTGAGCCTCATCTGCCAGACTGTGAGGCCTCCTCTTTGTGAGGAAAAGCCTAGGGGATTTGTCAGGGGCCAGAGGCTTCTCCTAGATAGGAGCCAGGCTTCTGTGGAGAGAAGAGAAGGCTTCCCTTTCCTGCCTGGGAAAGGGAAGAATGTGTGAGGTATCCCTCTTCCGTCCCGCTGCCATTGTCTGTGTCCCTCCTAGAGATTCTGAAAACCAGATCTCCCTGGGAGGGGTTTACAGAGAGACAAGTATTATAGTTATAAACGGCTTCTATGAGGTAGGACTCATTACCCTGTTTCATGGAGAGAAAAATCGAGAGAGAGGAAGTGATTTGCCTGAGGCCACACACCTATTGAGTGGCTGAACTGGGGGCCTTGACTCCAGGTTCTCAGGCTGTTGGCCCTGGATGACGCGATGTTTCTTCCTGAGCATGGTAAGAGACAGGCTGTGCTCCCAAAGGCCAGAGATGGGAGCGGGAGGCTTCCCTCCCTGCTCTGCGCCTGCCACCTATCAGTCAGCCTGGGGCCTGGGTGACCTCCCGGGTTCTTTCCAGGCCTGCCACGAAACAGCTCTACAAATCCCCGGACCTGTTTCCCTGTCCGGAAACTTAGGTGGTGGATTGGCAGATGACCTCTAAGAGGTCTGCCAGCGCAGACATTCTATGGATCTGGCAGGGGCCAAGAGCCTGGCTGTTTTCAGTGTGTGAGGCACTGAACCCTCGGGCATCTCAGACATTTTTCAGGGGTGGCCGTGAGCCGTTCTCCTCCTATCTTACATATTGCAGATCTACAGGTGATTTTGTTGGCCAGAAGGTGCCGCTTCTAAAAACAAAGAAGCAAAAATAAGCAGAATGAACACCTCTCAGCCCCTGAATGAGACAGTGAAGGAGAGACAAGTTTGAATGACGGCATCTGCTGGCAGGGAGAGTGGTGATGGTGTGATGGTCGTATGTGTATGTGGTGGTAGGGATGGGGGGCGGGGTGGTGTGGGGTGGGGAGTTTGGATTGGAAGGACGAAAAGGAAAACTAAACAAGAGGGAAAAAAAAACCAAGATTAGCTTTTTAGTTCTAGAGAGTTGCCATTTTGAGAAAAGGAGAACCTCAAGAAGTGATGGGGACATCATGGTTGGTGATTGCTGTGTCCTGGTGTTTTCTGCTTGCAGTCTCACTCACAGAATGCTTGGACAACCCCTTTGGTTCTGAGCCTTCCTGTTCCTATTTTAAAGATGAAGGCACTGAGGCTCAAAAAGGCAAAATGACTTATCCAAGCGCACTTAGCAAGTAAATTGTGTTGTTGGGATTCAAATCCTGCTCTGTTTGACCTCAAACTGCCAGCCTCTCCCGTTGGGAGCACCCTTCCTCAAAGAGGGTCGAGGAGTTACAGGTCAATGGGCACCAGGGGACCCATAGCAGCTTTCTTTGGAGGCAGATAGAACCCTAGGAGGATCCATGGAGAAGCTGTAAGGAGAACTGACGTTCTTGGGGGTTAAGGGACTCGAAAGAGGGGGCTGTCATCAGGAGTGGAGAACCAAGGGGAGAGAAACCACGGGGCTGGAGAGTCAGAGCTAGGCCAGGAAGGGCCTGGATGTGTGCCTGCACGAAAGAATTTTTTTAAAAAGATTTTATTTATTCATTTGACAGAGAGAGCGAGTACAAGCAAGGGGAGTGGCAGGCAGAGGGAGAAGCAGGGTCCCCACTGAGCAGGGAACCTGATGCAGGACTTGATCCCAGGACCCTGGGATCATGACCTGAGCTGAAGGCAGACGTCCAGCTGACTGAGCCACCCAGGGGCCCCACAAGAAGATTGAGCGCCTCTTAGGACCTGCGTCCTTGACTAGATCCTTTTGGACTCTTGCATCACGCTGTGTAATTCAGAATTGCTGGCTGCATCCTGAGATCATCACACCTGTGGCCAAGTATTTTAGCCTGCCTTAACAATTTAATAACATAACAACCATGCCTGAGCCCACCACTCAAACCGTGATCTAAAATGTTGCGAGTAACTTATGTTTACCAAGGTGCTAGATATTTTCTGTGGTTTTGATAAATCACTATCTTTCGTTTTTTAAAATATTTTATTTATTTATTTGACAGACAGAAATCACAAGTAGGCAGAGAAGCAGGCAGAGAGAGAGGAGGAAGCAGGCTCCCTGCTGAGCAGAGAGCCTGATGCGGGGCTCGATCCCAGGAACTGGGATCATGACCCGAGCCCAAGGCAGAGGCTTGAATCCACTGAGCCACACATGCGCTCCAATCACTATCTTTCTTATCAGTGCTGTGGTATCTGTGGTATATTCCTTGCTCTTGCCATGTGTCTATAATGAGTAGCTGGGAGCTCTGCTCCTTATCTCTTCACCTCAAAACCCAGGTGGTCAGAGAAGCCATCATCTCAAACTTTGGTGGTGACAGAGGGAAGGAGAGTTCTGTGGCATCCCACACTGGCATTAAAGCGTTTCAACCTGGAAGTGACTCAAAATTTGACTTTGTGGCACCTGTCCCAGTGAGGACCCCCTTTCTCCTTGGAAATTCCTATCCTGCTAGATCCATTGCCAGGGTCTGTCTTTCATGGGCTCAGAGTCCAAGATGGCGGTTGACCATAGGGTCTGCCTGGCATCTTGCGTGTGGGCTCACTTGGGCTTTTCCTCCTCCTCTGGGCATGACTTCTCCGATGACGAAGCTGCTGCTACTTCCCCTGGAGTGGTACTTGAGTTGACAGTGGCGAGACTGGATTTTGTGCAGAGTGGTGAGGGGAGAGGAGATGGGCTGAGTGAGTGAGTCATCACTATTATTTCCGTTGCATTCCCATCGATCTCACGAGGCTATTAAAAGAGTCAGTAACTAAGACATTTAACTAGACTCCGGTTCTAAAAGCTAAGGGGTAACCAAAATTCATAAGGCAAAGCAAGTCCAGGAAATTGAGTGAAAAGGGAGCACCGGCTCTTGGCCATACTTCTTGGGAAGGAAGGCCTAACCCAACAGCCCAGGATATGCAGCCTTGGCCTCAGAGCACAGGATCTGTGTCAGGCAGCTGGTCCCAAGTCTCCACCTCGGGGGGTGCTTCCATAGACCATGGAGTGTGGCCTGGAGAAAGGAGAGGAAAGAGGGGAGTTTGGGCATGAATCAAACATCCACAGCTTTCACCAAACGGTGCCAGGATTAGCTGGGGTACAGAGGTGAGCAAGGCAGACAAAGTGGCTGGCCTTACAGAACTTACAGTCTAATGGGGAAAGAAAATGATTACATCAATGATACAGGGCCTGCAAAGTGCTCTGACAAGGATAAATTCAGGGTAGTAAAGGAATGGCACCTGAGATAGATGTAGGGCGTCAAGGGAGGCTTGGGAGTAGCTCCTCATCTAGACAGAGGACTGAAGACAAGGAAGTGTTAGCCAGGTGGAGGCAAGTAGAAAGGAGGAAAGTTGTAGAAAGTTAGTAGGTTGGTTGCGGGTGGACAGTAGGAAGGCCTGAGCCTAGAAAGGCAAGCAGAGAATGGGTCATGGAGGACACCACGGATGCCATGTGGCGGGGCTTGGACATTATCCTGAGGGCAGCAGGGAGCTCTGGAATGGTTTGCCATTTGGTTATGACATCACCGTGGAAGCAGCATGGAAGGTGGATTGGGATGGGTCCAAATGAGAGGTCATAGTGACTGGTTAAGAGAGCCAGAATGGGACTAGAGAAAAATGGTTGGATCTGAGGCACGTTTAGAAGGTAGATGGGTAACCTGAGTAGACATATGTGGACAGTACAGGGAAACTGGGAGTCTAGAAGGATACCTAGGTTTTTGGCCTGTACGACTGGAGAGCAGTGGTGTTAGGAGGAGTACAGCGTGCTGGTTAAGAGCAGTGGCTCTGAACCCGGACTGCCTGGGTTTGAATCCCAGATCCGCCACTGATCATCTCTGTGACCTTAGACCAGTTCCTTAACCTCTCTGGGCTTTAGTTTCCCTAGCTGTTAAATGGGGGTATTACTATTACCTGCCTTATAATGCTTAAGGGAAACAATACATAAAGTGTTTTGAAGCATCTGTCTGGAGCGAGGCTCCACACTGGGCCTGAGATCATGACCCGGAGATCATGACCTGAGCTGAAATCAAGAGTCAGACACTTAACCGACTGCGTCCCACAGGTGCCCCAAAACCTTAGGAGATTTTGCAGGGAGAATTTGCAGAGAAGGAGAGAAGGGTGTGAGCAAGCCTTGGCTTTTGTGGGATGGACAGAGCTAAAAGAATACACTGGGGAGGCTGAGCAGCAGCCTGAAAGGCAGGAGAATAAACGGGGGGAGGGCACGGCATCGCAGAGGCCCAGATGAGCGAATGTTTCAAGATGGAGTTGGTGGCCAGTGGCAGCGAAGCTTGGAGAGGCTTATGTAAGAGGATATGGAGAAACAGACAGTGGCTTTTAGCTACAAAGAGGCTGTTGGTGACAATAGCTTCAGTGGAATGGTAGAACTGGACATCAGACTACATTGGGTTGAAGAGCGGGAGTGAGGAAATGGAGAAAACAGGTGCAGACAGCTCTTTCCAGGAGTTTGTCTGTGAAAGGGAAGTGAGAACAGATGACTGAGGGTTCTGGGTGGAGGGAGGGCGTCCTTCAGTGCCGTGGAGACAGGGCGGAGGGTGGAGAGGGAGAGATGGAAGGTACAGGGGAGAGAGGAGGCAACTGAGGCTTGAGGGCCCTGAGAGGGCCAGAGGAGATGGAATGCAGAGTGCAGGCTCAGAGGTCAGCCTCAGGCAGGAGGAGTCATTGGAGGGAAGGAGGAAAAATTATGGATGTGGTGAGCGAGCTTATAGATTTCTCTGTGGGAGGTTCTTGCCTGATGGCTTCTCTCTCTTTTTCTTTTTTCTGTGAAATCAGGTGAGGGGGATGTGGCAAGGCTAGAAGTTGGGGGATGACCGTGGAGGTCACTGGAGAGAACGGGAGAGGGAGCCCAGCAGGGGCTCAAAGAAAGGTTGCCCGGCCACACTGAAGGCTCCGTGGAGGTCGAGACTGTGCGCTGATAGTGTTTTCCATCTGCAAGGTTGGAATGTTGTCTCCAAGCTGCATTCAGCGGTCCTGGGGGAGGAGCAGAAAGCGTAGGTATTTGAATTGACTGAAAGCTTAGGAATTTGCAAGGTGGACACGCGGCATCAGGGAGATGAGTAGCGTGGCAAGTGAGTAGTTAAAATGATGGACTTGTAATTGCCGGGCTGTTCGATTTAGAAGCTCTTGTCCCCTTCATGTCTCCTGTCCAGTTTCCACAGGAGAGCCTCTCTGAGTGATTCCATTATTCATTATCTCCCATGTTTGGCAGCTAGCTCAGACTGCTGGCCAACACATGGGTTCTCTGCCCTGAGTCAGGGACCTGTGTCTGCTTCATCCAGCTGTATCAATTGCAAACATTGTTCAGAAGGTGCTGTGAGTAAGACAAGCAGAATGGTTAAGAATGGAAGCTCTGGAACCAGACATCTAGGCTCAAATCCAGGCTGTCCCACATGCTGCGTGACCCGGGGCAATTTGTTGTCCCTCTCTGATCCATAGTTTTCTCATGTCTTAAATGGATTCAGTAAGAGTACTTGCCTTATAAGGTCTTCGTGCGAATGAAATAAGATAATACACAAAAAGCATTTAGTACAGCACCTGGCACATGGTTATTTTCCTGTAGGCATTACTTATTAGTAGTCTTATTACTATTATGATCATTTTACTGTGAAGGCAGGCACTTAGGGCCTAATAGGCTTTTGGACAAGACATTAGGGGAGGCCGGATTTGAACCCCACCACAATAGAAAGAACACAGTCTTCCCTTCCCACCAGCTTTTAAAAAGTGATTTTATTTATTTATTTGTCAGAGAGAAATTGAGAGAGAGAGAGAGAATGAGAGCGCAAGGAGGAGGAACGGCAGGCAGGGGCAGAGGGAAAAGCCAGCTCCCCGCTGAGCAAGGAGCCCGATGCGGGGATTCAATCCCCAGACCCTGGGATCATGACCAGAGCTGAAGGCAGACGCTTAACTGAATGAACCACCCAGGTGTCCCTGCTTCATACTGGCTTTTTGCCATTTTGAGGTGTTCTGACCTTCCCTCCGGGGATGTTTGTCACCCTATGATCTCCGAGGCCCCAGAGCTTTCTGACTAGTGAGTCTGCAGTGGGCTGAGGACTGAACTGCCATGTCTGCTCATCGTCAGCTAGGGAGGAATCCTGGCAGCCTGACCTCTCTAGTGAAGTCCTTGGTTTCCGTGAGTCATGCTTCTCTTATGCTGAGCCCAGCTCTGATTTGGAAGGGGGCTTGGGGAGTAGGGGTGGGGTGGGGGGACAAAAGGGAGGAGGAAGGCGGCAACTGAGCCTCTGCATTTGTTGATTAGCTCAAGTTATAGGAAATCTTTCCTTAGAACCGGAGTGAGGGGATTTGAGGCCCCACTGTGACCAGACTGCAACAGAGGGGAACCAGTACCTAGTTCTTCACAAACTAAGATGGCTGGTATGTGGCCCAAGATGGCTGGTATGTGAGCAACACCTCCCCAGGTACCTTGAAGGTCAGGATATCCTCTCTCCCTCTCTCTCTTCCCTAAGGCTTGACCCAGATGGGTCAAGATTTATTTCCCCAGAAAAGAATGCAAGTTGCTGACTTAGGGGAAATGAGTAGATTCAAGAGGTCCATTGCCCAGAGAGTAGGCTCCTAGAAATGCCCCACTCTCGTGAAATAGGTCCCAGAGGGGCTTTGTCCAAGCTGGGGATTTCCCAAGGATGGGGGGCAGGCTACTGGTGGTACAAGAGATAATTCCAGGTGGTATATGGCTGAACGGGTTTTTAACTTCAACAGTCAAATTTCTTTTAACACGTGTTAGAAAAGATACAAGTAGCACATGAAAATTGGTGGCTTCAAGGGAATTACCTATTAGAACCATGCTGAAGTATTTTTTTAAAAGAAGTTTATTTAAAGAAAAATTATTAAGTAGATAGTAGTGCAGGTTTTAAGCAGGTGGCCAAAGTTGAAGGTAGTATGCAGATGACTGAGGTTTGGGAAACGCTGGTCTTCAACAAATCACGTTACCTTTTCCACTGCCTCTTCTGCCCCCCTTCTGCCCCCCTCCCAAACTTGGGGCTTCTGCTTTGAAAAATGTCTAGTAGACACATTAATCTGCCTGGGCAACTTTCTTCTTACCAGATCAAAACTGAAAGCCTCATTTCCTTTTCTTGACTTTGTGGTCTCTGTTGAGGGCTCTCATTTCTCTCTCCCCCAACCCCACTCTGCCTTTTCCCTCTCCTCCTTCCTTCTCTCTCCCTTTCCCCTCCCTCTCCCTCCTGGCTAGCAGTTGGGGATATTCCTGACTCATCCCTCTCCCTTTTTCATGCTCATTCACTGACCAAATCCTGTTAATTCTTCCTTCATCGTACCTCTTAAATTTTATTTTATTTTATTTTTATTTATTTATTTTTAAGATTTTATTTATTTATTTGGCAGACAGAGGTCACAAGTAGGCAGAGAGGCAGGCAGAGAGAGAGAGAGAGAGAGAGAGAAAGAAGCAGGCTCCCTGCCGAGCAGAGAGCCCAACGCGGGGCTGGATCCCAGAACTCTGGGATCATGACCTGAGCCGAAGGCAGAGGCCCTAACCCAAGGAGCCACCCAAGCACCCCTATTTTATTTTATTTTTAAAAAAGATTTTATTTATTTATTTGCAGAGAGAGACAGCAAGAGTGGAAACACAAGCAGGGTGAGTGGGAAAGGGAGAAGCAGAGTGCCCGCTGAGCAGGGAGCCTGATGCAGGGCTCTATCCGAGGACCCTGGGATCATGACCTGAGCCGAAGGCAGACGCCTAACGACTGAGCCACCCAGGCACCACTTCCTTCACCATACCTCTTGTACTGTATCTCTTTCAACTGTCATCATCACCCACAGTAGGTTCCACAGCCTCAGTCTACACCTCATTATCCAATTAATCTTTCTCCAGCGTAACTTTCCCCATGACTTTCTCCTGGATTGGTTCTCTACCCAGAGTATCAGAAGATGACCCAACTCCTGAAGGAGCCATTCCCAAGTCCTTGGAATGTGACCTCAGCCTAAGATGTGCCCATATCTCCCCTTCTTTTCTAGGATCCATCTAGGTCTTTACTGCTCCCCAGATATGCTTGCTTCTAATTCTAGCTCTTTTCTATAGACCTTGATCAAAATAGTTTTCTCAGTCCTTCTCATTTGATCACTTTCTTATATGTCATATAGTGTTATTTTTGGGGTTTTGTGGATGTGCATCTCCGTGCATAGACTCAGCTTCTGAGGTAAAGGAGTGTGTTCTCCATCCCTTTCATAATTCCATTGGTGCTTAGCAGAGTGCTAGGCACATGGTAGATGCATTTGGGTATACTTTGGGGTGCAAGTATCAGAAAACCCAACCTGTCAGCAGCTTAAACAAATAGAGGTTAATTTTTTTCACAGACCAAACAGTGTAGAGGCAAGTGGTTGCTTGCTCTACCATCCATAGTGAATTGGCTTTCACCTTCATACTTGTTGCCTCATGGTCACAAGGCGACTGCTGTGTCTCCAGGTATCACATCTGAATTCCAGCAGGGAGGAGGAGGAAGGAGTGAAGGCCTTCTCCTTGGGTAACTCTGTCCTGCTTTTGAGAAGGGGATGCTTTCCCAGGGGACTGACGCTTTCATGTCACTAGCGAGAACTGTGTCATGTGCTCACTGCTAGACCAACAACTGGTTTAGATCAATTCTAATTCAAGCACGGGACTTGGGCTGACAAAGATCCTTTCATATCAGGGAAAGGGTCTTTTCCAATTACCTAAACAAAACTGAAGTTCTGTTAGCAAGCAAGAAGCAGGAAGGGATGGCTATTAGGTAGGCAACTGGCAGTGTGTACAAAAGAACACAATAAAGTCTTGTTTAGAGACCAAGTAGCCTGCTCCGGTTCTGAGTCAGGTTCTGGGATGAGGAGGGTCTGAGACCAAGAGGTTTCCAGAAAAGGCCATCTTCTCTGTGCCCAAACAACTGCACCCAAATGTCCCCAGCTCTGAGTTGGAAGGTCAGACTCGTGGGCTCCCCGCTCTGCCCCCTGCAGCTTAAAGGAAGATTCTGGGCACAGTGTCCCAGTTAGTGACTTCCTCCAGTGGCTCTAGTTCCAGGACTGAAGGGGAAGTGAATGGACTTATCCAAATGCAAATTGTACACAGCACAATTTTTTACAGCAGCAAAAAGAAACCACCCAAACAGCCAATGATTGGGATTTGGCTAGGCAGACTGTGAATTTTTGTATATTTGGTTTGACAACTTCATGAATTCCACTGGCATAAGAAAATATTGTTATGGAATGACGTGAAGTGAAAACGAGCAAAGCAGCAGGTACACATGGACTGTGTAAAACGTACACGCGACACGTGTTAGAAGATATCTTCCCAGTTTTAAGTTGGAGCTAGGAGGCAACCAGTACATATGTATTGAAATCGAATGCCAACCTCGGGGCAGTTGGAGGTCACCCATAAGAGGTTCCCATTCAGCTGAAGCCTAGAAGTGGGAGGTGGGACTCCCAACACCGTTCCCGTCTTTTACTACTGAGGCAGGAAGGTTACTACGGAGCTAGAACTTGGGTCTTTTCTCTGTTGGACAGAGAAGCCTACAGTGAGAGTTTGGAGGGAGGGACCCAGGCTCTGCCTGTCCTTCTCACTGCAGAGAAAAGCCCTTTCCTCTCTCCCGCGGCCAACAAAGTATTTCAATGGAAGACTGCTTCCATTCCAGAACAGTGTGTGTTACTGTGTGGAGACCCAGTGTGAGTTCCTTCCTGAGGTTTCTTGGCACAGGCTGTGTGCCCCTCCCCATCATCCAAGGTTTACACTGTAAATATCTGGACGGGGTGAAAAAAAAAAAAAGCCAGACCTCCAACCTGGGGCTAGTCCACTGGAGGCTGAGAGAAGGGTGTGTTGTTGATACAGAAGATAGTTCTTTCCCCAGAGTTTACTGAGGGGGATTATTTTTGCTAGGTCAGGTTTTCCAGCTTTATTCAAGAGACTGAAGATGAGGGAAGCAGGATGGGTGTGTATGTGGGAGAGCAGGGAGGAGAGACTTGTTTTTCTCTCTTTTCCTGACCGGCTGCCGCCCGACAATAGCTGCCATTTCTTGAGCCCTGACTCTGCGGCGTGTGCTTTCCACACGTGTTATCTCAGTGACTCCTCACAACAGCATGGCAACTCGGCAAAGTAGCATCCTCTCATTTCATTTCATGCTTGCGGGTGCAGGCTCAGAGAGAACTTACCCAGGGAATTTCCCTAGGGGATGGTGAAGACAGCATTCACCCAGCCACCATTCATGGGACCGCCTGTGCTAGGACAAGCCTTGTGCTGGGTGCTGGGTGCTGGGCACGAGGTGTGCGCAAGACCTTGGTCGTTGCCTCCAGCAACTTATAGGCCTGGGGGAATAGTGCTGTTTGGTCGGTGCTGTGATGGGGATGAAATTGATGCTGTGGAGCGCCGAGGAGGGGCAGGGGGGCACCCATCACAGCCTGGGGGAGGGCGTGCAGGAGGTGGGGAAGCAGTAGAGGCTTCCTAGTGGAAGTGAGGTCTAGGCTGGATCTGGAGGGGGAGCAGGAGTCTGGTGAGTGAAGCCCGTAGTGGGAAAATAAGTGATGTGAATAGAAGGTGTAGAGCCACAAGGGGCCAGAATCAAGAGAGAGCATAGTGCTTAGAGAAACTCCTGAGTGTGGTCGAGTATGGATGGCTAGAGCAGAGCAGGCTGAGAGAGGAGCTGAGTGGAGGGAGGCAGAGGCTGTGTGGGGAGTGCCCTGGGAACAGTGCGAAGGAGTTCGGGTTTCACTCTGGGTGCCATGAGGATCTGTAGGAGGGCTTTGAGCAGGGGAGTGGCAAGATCTGACTAGCACTCTCTTTGGATCAGTCTGGCCACTGGATGGAGAATGGGTGGTAAGGGGACAAGAGAGGAAGTGGAGGTATCGCAATGTCAACTTAGTTCAGCGTCATAGACCCGAGGGAGGCAGATGCGGGGTCGGTTTTTCAGGTAGAGCTGACAGCGCTTCCTCATGGACTTGAGGTAGGGGAAGAAAAGGAGGAAGGAGTCAAGTCAGGTCAGCTGGGCTCCAAATACCTCGGCTTTCTTTCTCTACCAAAGGAGGCTGACGGTAAATCCTTCCTGCAGCCGGACTTGCGATCTGGGGCATCGGAACACACTGGAAAATGAATGCGTTCCTGTTGCCACTGAGCCAGTGGGATAGGACAATTTGTTTATTTATTTATTCAACTGAATACCGCATACACATGTATACACTTTACCTTATCTTAGCACTGTTTAAGTGCTTTACAAATATTTACTTATTTAATTCTTATAAGAACTGTTTTTATTTTTTTAAAGCTTTATTTATTTATTTGAGAGAGAAAGAGGGAGAGAGAGTGAGCACGAGCAGAGGGGCAGAGAGAGAGGAAGAGAGAGAATCCCAAGAAGACTCCATGCTGAGCGCAAGAGCCCAACGTGAAGCTCGACCCCAGGACCCTGAGATCGTGACCTGAGCTGAAACCAAGAGTCAGACGCTTAACCAACTGAGCTACCCAGGTGCCCCCAGAACTGCTTTTATTATGTCAGTTTTCCAGAGGCAGAAACCAAGGCACAGAGAGATAAGTAACTTGACCAGAACCACACAGCTAGTGAGTGGCAGAGCTGGGATTCGAACTCAGGTAGTCTCACTCCAGTGTTCTGTGCTGCCTTGCCTAGGGACTCAGTTATTCACTTGCTCATTCACTCATTTGTGCATTCAGTATGTGATTACTGAGGATATCATATGTGCTAGGAACTAGAGGTAAAATGATCCACAAAATCACACCCAGTCTCTGTTCCTCATAGAGTTCACAGTCCAAGAGGCAGCTATTAGCCAAATGATCACACACACAAATGTACACTTGCTAAACGAGCCTAGAATAGAGGATTCGGGCTGTGCAGGGAGGTCAGAGAAAGCTTCTCTGAGGCAGTGAGAGTTGAAACGAAATGTGAAAGAGGAACCGGAGTTAATTAGACAAAGAAGGGAAGGAATGGCGTTCCAGACAGAAGAATGAGCATATGCAAAGACCCTAGGGTGGGAGGGAACACAGTGTATTTAGGGACTGAAAGAATGCCAGTGTGGTAGGAGGCATGAGAGCAGCATGTGTGGGGCGGGTCTGAAGCCCTCACACAGGCAAGGTCTACAGGCCACTTCCAGTTTCACCCTTGCACGTTTTCAGGCAGGGGATGTATGTTCCTGTCTGCCTCTCAGAACTCATCCCTCTGGTCACCCTGGCTTCGGTGTGGAGATTTGTTTGGAAAAGGCCAGGTAGGGAGCCGCTGCCAAGGTCCAGCGGAGAAATTTGGAGTGGTGGCTTGGACTTGGGTGGTCATTTAGGGACCACAGAAGGACTGCAGGGGTGGAGGAAGGAAAACCAACAGAATCAGGTGTTGGGTTGAGTGGGAGGCCGAGAAGGAGATGTCAGGAAAGGCTCCTAGGGGCGCCTGGGTGGCTCAGCGGGTTAAAGCCTCTGTCTTCAGCTCAGGTCATGGTCTCAGGGTCCTGGGATCGAGCCCCGCATCAGGCTCTCTGCTCCGCGGGGAGCCTGCTTCCTCCTCTCCCTCTGCCTACTTGTGATCTCTGTCTGTCAAATAAATAAATAAAATATTTTTAAAAATAATAAAAAAAAAAAGAAAAGCTCCTAGAGTTCCGACTTGCACATTCAGGTAGAGAGATGGTGGTTATGTTCTAGAGACTCCAAAAGAGCACTGAGTTTTGTGGGGGAAAGATCATGCCTTCGTTTTGGGGCTTGTTAATTTTGGGGTGCCATCGAAACACCCAAGGGTAGATAGGGGGCGTGTGGGCTGCAAGCCATTCAGATACACGGAGCCAGACTTCAGAGGAGAGGGCTGGGTGATTCCGTGGTGTTCTCAAGATGGCTCTCACTGGCTCCCGAAAGCCTGTTGTCTAAATATTGAGGACATTTGCAAGCCGGTTATCAAACGGTGGGTTGCTGCAAACCGGTCATGATGGAAGTGTTTATACCAAGGAAGGAAGTTGGCAAATGCTGCAAATTGACATCCCCTCCTCTGCCCCCACTCCAGCCTGTTTATGAGAACAACAGTGGCCAAAGAGCACATTCGGCATGCTCAGCTGTGGTTGTGAGTGAGATTACCAAGGGAGGTTGTACAGGGTGTGGGGCCTAGCACCAGGCCCCAGCGAGTCTCAAGAGTTAAGTAGAAAAGAGGAGCTCACAAAGGAGACTGAAAAGGAGCAGTTGTCTGGCTTTGCAGTCACGCGCAGCTTGTGTTCTCCAGCTCTACTACCCCTCTCTTGCTTGAAGCCCATATTGTTTGACATCGGGCCTATTCCAATAATCTTTGCCACTAATCACCACCTCTCAATTCTTTCTTTTTTAAAAGATTTTATTGATTTATCTGTCAGATAGAGGACACAAACGGGGGGAACAGCAGAGGGAGAGGGAGAAGCAGGCTCCCTGCTGAGCAGGGAGCCCAATGCAGGGCTCAATCCCAGGACCTTGGGATCATGACACGAGCCAAAGGTAGACACTTAACTGACTGAGCCACCCAGGTGCCCCTCAAGTCTTCCTCCAGAGTCACACAGCTTCTCTGCTAACTGGAGAACCGGGCAAGTCCAAAAATCTGGCTGGTGCAGAGGGTTTATGTGGAAGAGTATGGGTTTTCAAGCATTTGCTCCCTTTCTACCACTTGCTGGCTGTGTGACCTGGGCAAGTTTCCTGGTCTCTCTTAGCCTCAGTTTCCTCTTCTATAAAATGGGGTTACTACTACCTCCTGCTCCAGATTCGTGAGACTCCATGGAAACCACATATGATAAAGGGTCCAGCATAGGGCCTGACTCACCATTGGCCTTTCTTTTCCATTTTTATTGGCAGTGGAGAGGCTGCCAAGGATCTTCCTATAGGGTAGCTGGTCGTGACAGAGCTGCTCACTGAAGACTTGACTTGGTCAACCTCCATCCTCAGCCTCAGACCCTTCACCCGAGCACCCAGCCTCCCTCATCTCCCTTGTTTCCTGCTCCCCCGTCCCTTCCATTCTGGCAAAATTGAACAATGGTACCTTTGTCTGCTCTCTCCTGCTGCATGCTCAGGCTTCTCACACACCAAGAGTGAAGAATTCCTGTCCCCCGCCAGTCCTCCAGAACTGGCCCTCTCCTCACTGGAGCTGGTCCTTGACTTTTGGCTTCTCCAAGAAACTTTCTTGGGCCAAGGGCCTACCTTCCTGACCTTGTCCCTCAGATGCACTTACCCTTAGCTCCCAAAAAATGGACCAGAAGACCGGGAAGGAACTGCATCAAAAGTTTAAGGGACACAGTTTTAGAAGTCCCCAGCACTTTTCATGGGCTCTACAAGCAGTTCGCCCTGAGGCTGGAGGGCATGGGTGCTTCTTGACAATAGGGCTGTTTTCCTCATCACTCCCTGATGCTTAGAAGGAGGAAAGAAAGGATGTTAGGAAACTAATGCTTATTGAATGTCTACTGGATGCCTGGCCTGATGCCAGGGGCCTTCATAAGTCTTCTCAGTCCTTGTCACGATGTCCTTGAGAGGTGGTGATCCGATTCAAGTTATCTTTGGAGTCTCCACTGCCCTGTGAGCTCTTGTGAGCATATGGGACAAGCTGGCTTTGACTTCATGTCTGACCAAACATGGGTCTATACTCAACACGCGTCTGTTATGTTGAATGGCAGGCAGCGTTGCACTGAGGCAGTGTGGCCTAGGAGGTCAAGGAGTTGGGGCTTCACTATGGTGTGTGGCTTTAGGCAAGTGATTTCATTTTTCTGAACCCCAGTTTCCTCTTTGTGTAAAATGGGAACATGGATAACTCCAAGGTGAGGAGTCATGAGCCTGTACAGGGTAGCTCGGAGAACTTGACAGTGCAGTGCAAGTGCAGGGGGCGGGGCTCACATGTTCTCCAAGACAGGTTTTTATTTATCTAGTTGCTGTCTTAGCCTAGAGTTCCCCAGGGCCAAATGCTGCTCCTCCTTCACAAAGGTTTCACTTTTCTGAGTCAAAAAGGAGGAAAAATGATTATTTCATTTTTCATAAAGCCACATGTGTTCAGTTTTTTAATTTTTTAAAAATATTTTATTTGTTTGACAAAGAGAGAGAGCACACAAGCAAGGGGAGCAGCAGGCAGAGGGAGAGAGAGAAGCAGACTCCCCACTGAGCAGGGAGCCCAATGTGGAATTCAATCCTGGGACCCTGGGATCATGACCTGAGCTGAAGTTAGATGCTTGACCGACTGAACCACCCAGGCGCCCAGTTTTGGAACTTCTGAAATTGTCATTCCAAACTTTTGATGTTAAAACATCCTCCTGTTTATGCAAGTGTGTTTATAGTAAATAGCAGCTTTTTAAAAAATGCCTGTACCTGATCAAATAAAATGCTATTGCTGCTCCCTCAGAGCCCCCTGAGACAGAGGTAGCATACGGGTGCCAGGAGAGAGGACCTTGGGCCAGGCTTGGCCCAGAAGCACTGTGTCGTTGGCTTCCTGGAGGAGGAGAAGTCTGAGAAGAGTTCAGAAAGATGAACAGGAATACATTTGGCCGTGAAGGGTGGGAAGGACACAGTCTGGAAACCCAGGCCAGGATCAGAGCCTGCGGTCTTGGTGGCTCCCAGCAAGTCAGCACCTCTGAGCCTCCCTGGCCCAAGGTGTTGGAGCTGAGGAGTGAGTTGCTTTGTCCCAGACCTGCCTGGCTCCCAGAGGGGGATGAAAAGCTCCAGGCCACTACAGTAGGCCGTGACTGAGCTTCTCCACCCCACCCCAGAGGTGGCTGCTTCTCGCACTTGGCCCAGGAAATCGCTGCCACACTCTAGCAGATCCCCAGCTCTCCTGATTTGGCTTTCTGCCTCCCCTCTCCGCTGCCCCAGCAGAATCAGTAAAGTGGAAGTCACTCTGCTTTGCAGCAGGAAGGCCAAGATCCCACATCTCCAACACACAGGCTAACTGGAAACTCAAAATCCTCCCTCCCTCTTCACACACCAACACTTGGACAGGGAATGGTGAGGGTGGGTAGGGGGCTGGTTCTTTCCCGCAGGATACTACATGGCAGCCCTGGGGGGTGGGGGGAGCAGCCCACTTCCCCAAGGCCTGCTGTGTGACCTCTGGCCTTCGTTGATCACACCACTGCCTGCAGGCAGGCAGCAGGAGGCCCCAGAGGTCTGGGAAGCCCAGACCAGTCAGAAGGGGCCGAGCATGCCCCCACCCCCACCGCCCCAGCACGCACTTTCGCCTTCCAAGCCATGGGTCTGGATTATCCATTTCGTGGATTTCTCCAGACCTCTGCTCCATCCATCAGAGTACTTTTTTCCACCTGGAGTTCCTTGGCCCATAGGGGCAGCCACTAGTTTGTCCAACCAGGGGCATGGGCCAGGTGACTGCCAGCTGCTCAGCTGGCTGAGGCAAGAGGCAAAGGAGAACTTTCAGAGGAAGTGGAAGCCGGCCGGGGCAGGCAAAACAGTCAGGCTAGGTCACTGCTGCAGCAGCCGCTGGTCCCATGGCCCGGCCGGACTAACCTGCCCATGGTACTGGGCACTCTCCTCTCCCTGGTCAGGGCGGGTTGCCTGGGTATTTTGCCTGCTGGTGCAGTGGGACTGGGGGATTAAAAAAAAAAGAAGCAAGCAAGCCTGAGCGTGGAGATTTAGGGGAGGGGTTTGAAACCTGGAGGAGGACTGGACTTTTTGCCCCAGTTCCAGCCGGAGCCTGACTTACAGCGGGGTGGCTGCTATGGAGAGAGGTCTTCCTAAAGGCCTGGCTGAGCGTCTCTCTGTGCCATAGCTCTGCTCTCACCTGGGACATGCTGGGTCTTTCCTGAGGGTTCCAAGGTCTCCCCGTCACTGCAACCTGATTGGCACGGCTCTCGTTCTCATTCCAACACTGAGCCAGGCAGCCAATTTTGCGGGTGGTCATCAGCCACGCTTACTGAGTTCTGGTGTGTCCTGACAGCGAGAGGGGTGGAGTGTGGCCACCTGAGCATGCGCAGTCTGCAGGGGAGAGTGGGGGGGCAGGAGTGGTGCGGGTTGGGGGAGGGGTTAAGGCTTGTTTTGATGGTGGTATTCAAGTTGAGCCCACACTCCTGAGCTTGGTGTTCAAAGAGTTACACAGTTAATTTTTGACAGTGCTCAACATTCCAATACCACATATATTTGCCTCCAACCCTCTCTCTCTCTCTCTCTCTATATATATATATATATATACATACACACATATATATATGTATGTGTGTATGTATATATATATTCCCTAAATACCTGTACATCTGGTATCGTGTTGGCAAAATCTGTAGGTAGTGGATACACCGTTTTTGGTTTCAATTTGTGTATTGATGGCTGGGAGACGCTGGTATAGTGTCAAATTTCATTTGCAAGTTGACGAAAGTGCCCAGCTCTGTGCGTCTAAACATAATGTGGAGGACCAGTACTTGATACAAGAATTGGTGTCTTTGCGCCACGTGTCCAAGTCTTACCTGCGCTGAAAGGCTATGTCAACGAATTTGCTGTCGCTGAGATTTTAGATGTAAAGCTAACGTGAAGCTCTGCCATTAGAAATAGGGGGAGGAAATTCAGTCTAGGGAGTTGTAAATTGGGAGCATAAGAGTGGCTTCTTTCTCAAGAAAAACAAACAAAACAAGAATCACACACCCAGATCTGCCCATCTCTCAATGCTGTTTTTTTGTTAGTAGTGCTTTTTAGGGTTTTATTTATTTATTTATTTATTTATTTTATTTATTCAAAAGAGAGCGAGCGAGAGAGAGAGAGAGCGAGTGAGGGGAAGGTTAGAGGGAGAAGCGGGCTGAGAGAGGAGCCGGATGCAGAAATCGATCCTAGGACTCTGAGATCATGACCTGATCCAAGGGCAGCTGCCTAGCTGCCTAACTAACTGAGCCATCCAGGTTCTCTCAGTGCCCAGTTTAAAGGTCACCTCTTCCACAAGATCCCCTTAGCCTGTTCCAGCTGGACAGCATTTCTCCCTCCTTTCTGTTTCCTCAGCCCTTATTCAGATTTGTTCTAGGACCTCTGGTACTGCCTCTCTTGGAGTATAGTTAATGGTGTATTTGGGGTGTTTTCCTTTCACATCTGTGAGTTGCACGAAAGCACGCTTTTTTTCTCTGATTCCATCTTGATGCCAGCAGCCTTTAGCATGGAACCTGCACTTGATAGCAACTCTCGGAAGAACTGATGGGAATGGGTGCCTTCTCTCCCTATTAGGATTTGTTGGGGGGTGCTGCTGGAAGCCCCAGAGTTTCTCGCTGGGGAGGGCAAATACTTGTCTGCAAGCGGCACCCACAGAATCTCCTTGCAGCCCTTCCCCTCTCTGCCCCCCACCCCACACTCCTCCTGGCTTTCTGTGTCCTTGTTTCTCCTTTCCTGACCTCCTTCTGTGGAGTGCAGCACCTGGGGGAGCCCTTGCTTTCTTCCTTGGCTTCAGGTTCCCTTTCCAGTGAGCACCTGGAGTGGTATGTCCCCCCCACCACCCGCCATCAGATGTCTCTCTGGGTTATGAGCAGGAGCAAGAGTCTTAGGGCGCTGGGATCATTCTATGTCCTTTCTCTTCATTTCCCTTTAGTATAGAACAGGTCCCTTTTGTGTGTGTATGTGTGATAAAACATTCATAACATCGAATTTACAATTTTAGCTCTTTTTAAGCTTACAGTTCAGCAGTGTTCCTCCATCTCTACAAAATTTTCACCTTCCAGAACAGAAACTCCAAGCATTAAACAGACCACCCCCTCCCCGTCCCCAGCCACTTACAGAACACTTTTCTACTTTCTGACTCTGGATTTGACTACTCAATGTATCTCATACAAGTGGAATCATTCAATATTTCTCCTTTTAAAAAAATTAGTTTATTTATTAGTTATTTATTTGAGGGCACACATAAGCAGGGGGAGAAGCAGGCAGAGGGAAAGGGAGAAGCAGGCTTCTCGCTCAGGGATCTGGGATCATGACCTGAACCAAAGGCAGATGCTTAACCGACTGAGCCACCCAAGATGCCCCAATATTTGTCCTTTTGTGTCTGACTTATTTCATTTGGCATGATGCCCTCAAGGTTCATCATGTCATAGCATGTGTCAGAATTCCTTCCCTTTTAAAGGCTGAATACTATTCCATCGAATGGGTGGACCACCACTCCTCTACCCATCGGTGGACATTTAGGTTGCTTCCACCTCTTGGCTACCATTTTCTACAGTGGCCACCCCATTGTAGATTCCTACCATCAGTGCACAAGGGCTCCAATTTCTCTACATCCTGCCAACACGTGTTATTTTTTTGCCTTTCAGAAAAATAATAGTCACCCTGATGGGTGCAAAGTGCCACCTCATTATGGTTTTGAATTGCATTTCCCTAATGACTAACGATGTTGGGCATCTTTTCATGGGCCGAGCAGGTGAGATTGGGCCTGCGTGTGAAGCTGTGCATTTAGCCTTGTTTTCTAGGTAGTCTTGGAAGTTGGAAATGCCCATTGTTCTGTAGGTCTAGGATTCCCTTGATTTAAAGAAGTTTTTACCTCCAGTTACCAGTTACCTCCAGACTCTGCACTGTTTGGAGCCTGCAACCCCACAGCCAGCCAGTCCTCTAGCCTTTCTCTACTCTCTGGCCATGCTTGTAGGTCTGGCCTTCCCTCAGCCCTAGGATTTCTTTGATTCTCTGTTTTCTATCATCTTTGACCTGTTTAGTCCCAACCTACTTTGATAGCCAGCCAGGCATCTGGGGGAGAAAAAACTCAGGGAACACAGAAGAAGGGAAAAAGGTAGAAGGTGGCAGATTTCTTTGAACCCATTTTCTGGTTAAAAAAAAAAGTGGATAAATCTGCCCTCCCCTCCATACAAAAAGCCTGTTTTTATTCGTGTATCAAGCACTTCTGTGTTAGAAACCTCCCTACTCTCGGGGCACCTGGATGGCTCGGTCTATTGGGTGTCTGACTTCAGCTCAGGTCATGATCCGAGGGTCCTGGGATCCAGCCCAGAATCAGGCTCCCTGCTCAGCGGGGAGCCTGCTTCTCCCTCTGCCCCTTGCCCCTCCCTCTGCTTGTGCTCTCCACTCTCTGTCTCTGTCAAATAAGTAAATAAAAATCTTAAAAAAGAAGAAACCTGCCTGCTCTGCATTTTTATAGGAAGAAAAATAGAAAATGGACCTATGAGAGGATAACTATCAAAATGCCTGAATTTGGCAATAAAAAGGTCACCCTTTTCTACTGCTATTTGTTCTTTGAGAGAGTGTAAGGAACTGGTGGCTCTCATGGAAAACCCAAGTAAGAACATAAAGAAGCCCTCTCCAGTTCTTAGCAGGCAAGTTATAGTAGGAGGGTTTCCAGGTGGAGAAGGGATGCATTTCTTCAGTATCGCCTTCCTTTTCGAGTCCTCTCGCTGACCCCAGTGTCCCTACTCCCCCCAGGGGGCCTGGGGTGTACTGTTTGTTAACCCACCCGGATCCAGACCCACAGCTTTCTCTTTGGGCTCCTGAGACATCTAGCATTCTCAATAGGAAATTTATAAAATACAGGAGACCAGGGAGGAAATTATTGCAACCCCCCCCCCCCCCCAAAACTAGCAGTGTATCACATAGACAATTTTCCTAAGTGCGGGCTTTGGATCCAATAGTGAAAGCCATGTGAGCCACTAATAGCCAAGGGCATCGAGGGTGCTCCGTCACCTGCCTGCTTTCTGGCCCAGCTCCTTGAGTGTTCCCAGGGGGTGGGTGCCTCCAGGACTGAGCCTCCAAGGTGCCCCTTTGTATTTATTTTTAATTGAAGTATAGTTGATTCCTGTTAATTTGGCTTCAGATGTGCAATATAGTGACTTGACAATGATATACATTATAAAATGCTCACCATGATAAGAACATTACAATACTGTTGACTATATTCCCTATATCTTACTTTTCATCCCCGTGACTTATTTATTTCATAAACTGAAAGTTGGTGCCTCATAATCCCCTTCACCCATTTCGTCCATTCTCCACCCCCAAATCCCCCTTTGGCAACCACGACTTTGTTCTCTGTATTTATGAGGCCGTTTCTTTCTGGGGTGGGTTTTTTGTTTTTTTGGTGTTTGTTTGTTTGTTGCTATTGTTTGTTTTTTAGATTCCACATGGAAGTGAAATTGTAACGTATTTGTCTTTCTCTGACTGACTTATTTCACTTGTTATACCCCTTAGATCCTTCCATGTTGTCATGAATGGCAAGATTTCATTTTTTTAATGGCTGAGTAATATTTATTTATTTATTTATTTATTTATTTTTTAAAGATTTTATTTATTTATTCGACAGAGAGAGATCACAAGTAGGCAGAGAGGCAGGCAGAGAGAGAGAGGAGGAAGCAGGCTCCCTGCTGAGCAGAGAGCCTGATGCGGGACTCGATCCCAGGACCCTGAGATCATGACCTGAGCCGAAGGCAGCGGCTTAACCCACTGAGCCACCCAGGCGCCCCTGGCTGAGTAATATTTAAGTGTGTGTATGTATATCTCACATCTTCTTTATCCATTCATCGATTGATGAACACTATGCTTTTTTTTTTAAGATTTTATTTATTTAGTTGTCAGAGAGAAAGAACTCAAGCATGGGAAGCAGCAGGCAGAGGGAGAGGGAGAAGCAGGCTCTCTGCTGATAAGGGAGCCTGATATGGGCCTCGATCCCAGAACCCTGGGATCATGACCTGAGCTGAAGGCAGATGCTTAACTGACTGAGCCACCCAGGCATCCCTATTTCCTCATTAGCTTCCTCTAATGATTTCCTTGTTGAAAGTCAACACAGGGGGCACCTGGGTGGCTCAGCGGGTTAAAGCCTCTGCCTTCGGCTCCGGTCATGATCTCAGGGTCCTGGGATCGAGCCCTGCATCAGGCTCTCTGCTCAGCGGGTAGCCTGCTCCCCCCCCCCCCCCGCTTGCCTCTGCCTACTTGTGATCTTTCTCTCTGTGACAAATAAATAAATAAAATCTTTAAAAAAAAAAAAAAGGAAAGTCAACGCAGAAATGGAGGAAATGGTAATGGCCACACCTCAGATTTCTCTGCTTTGACAGAATCTTTTCTGCTCAATAGCTTACCTTCCCGGGGCACCTGGGTGGCTCAGGCAGTTAAGCATCTGCCTTTGGCTCAGGTCACAATCCCAGAGTCCTAGGATCCAGCCCCACGTCAGAATCCCGGATCTCCCTCTGCCCCTGCTTATGCTCTCTCTCTCTCACTATCTCTCTCTCCCAAATAAATAAATAAAATCTAAAAAAAAAAAAAAAACAATATAAATAGCTTCCCTCCCAACCCCAGGCGGGACCCTCCAGAAAGAGGATTTTTCCAATCTTTTCTCCTTTTCCTCCCCACCATCCTAGCCTGTTGCCTCCTGTAACATCACATGGGATGCACTGATATTTTGGGGCCAAAACAAGTGCACACTAGACCCACTGCTTCTGCTTGTGAGGGGCCTCCTGGCTCCGCAGTGTGGTGGGCATTACCTGGTGGCCATCCTTGGTGCGGCGGGAGGGAACCGAGGCAGCTGGTATTGACCGAGTCCCTACCAGGAGCCAGGCACGCCACTGGGCCTCTGTCTCACTGGGCTCACCACATTCCCCTACCAATCCATTCAGTCTCATGAGACACTGGAGGAAACTGAGGCTCAGAGAAGCTGAGGTAACTTGCCCCAGGTTCCCTGCTCATGTGCACTCTCCATATGCCAGCACGGGGCGGGGGAGGCTGGGAGTATGAACAGGGGCAGCGGGGGGCAGGGGTGAGGGGTCCGCCTGCCCTTTCCAGTCCAGTGCGTGGTGCTGCTGTCAGCCACTTAGATGACTAGCAAAAGGTCTCCACACAAGGGCTTTCTCTTTTGCCTGCAACAACAATGAGTTGGAGGGGAAAACAGACTGATTAAAGTTGAATTTGTCCTAGTGGGAAACTGGCCAGAGCATCTCTGGAGAGCCTCAGGCTGGGCCCGGCTGGCTGTCAGGATGTGGCCTGGAGCCTGACTTCCCTTCCTGGCCCTCCCTTTATCTTTCATTGCCTTCTGCTCCCTGACCCCACTGCCCCCTCCATGGGAGCTGAAGAGCAAGCTGCTCAGAAGGAAACTGGCCTTTGTTATTTAACCTGGATAAGTGTCTCCATGTGCCTTCTCTGGAAATCTACTTGTGGATGAAGGAGGTGGACCGGGGTCACCCTAATAGTGTTTGTTTTGTTGGGGGTCTAAAGACGAGTAAGGGCAGTTCCTTACATTCATCACTGGTTTTGTTCCCACCTCCCTTCCAGTCACTAATTCTAAACCATTCTTTTTTAAAAAAATTTATTTATTAAGGTATAATTGAAGTGTAACATTATATTAGTTTGAGGTGTACCCAAAAATGATTTGATATTTGTGTATAGTGCAAAATGATCGCCACAGTAAGTCTTAATAACACCTATCCCTATTCTTATAAAACACAGTTGGTAAATATATAGACCTTTATCTTCGCATTTAAAGCTACCAACAGATGGGTTCCAAGCGGCTTGTCCAGTCTTGTGATCTACCGCTTCCTTATGCAATTCTCATTTTCCTGCTGACCAAAGTACCCACCATGGCCTAATGGTTCCTGACGTTTTGGCCTCCCTGCTCCTACTGCCTCTGCCTATTAAAAACAGCTTCATGGGATAGTGAGAGGCATTAGAATAAAAAAAATCCCAAGCCCTGAGTTGAGTGTTAGCCCTTTCAGGCTCATTGTCTGTGAGTTTTGGTTTACTTCTCTCTAAAATGGGACTAACGAGGGGCGCCTGCGTGGCTTATATGGTTGGGCATCTGCTTTCGGTTCCGGTCATGATTTCGGGGTCCTGGGATCAAGCCCTGCGTCAGGCTCCCAGCTCAATAGGGAGTCTGCTTCAACCTCTCCTTCTGTCTCTCCCCCTGCTTGTGCTCTCTCTGTCTCTCTCTCAAATGAATAAATAAAATCTTTAAAAAAAAAAAGGTGGGGGGGCTAACAAAGCAGCCCACCTACCTTTTAAATTGGTCTTGATGAGACACAATGATATGAAAAACCCTTTGTGAAATGTAAAGGACCATCTAAATGGCATTTTTAAAAGGCTTATTTATTCGAGAGAGAGAGAGAGAGAGAGAGAGAGAATATGAGCGGGAGGGCCAGAGAGAGAGGGAGAGAGAATCTCAAGCAGACTTTGCTCCAAGTGCAGAGCCTGATGTGGGGCTCAATCTCAGGACCCTGAGATCAGGACCGGAGCTGAAACCAAGAGTTGGACGCTTAACTGACTGTGCCCCCCAAGCACCTCCCCAAATGCCATTTCTTATTGCTGAAGGACAATGACCCATCCTTCAGGGCTCAGCTCAGTCGTAGGTCCCCTGTGAAGGTTCCTTGAGGCCTTGGGTGGGAGAGAGCACTCCCTCATTTGGCGGTGCTACAGTACTTGGACATTCGTCATGGCGTGCACCCCTCTCTGCCTAGCACAAGAAGTACTTGTACCCAAGGCTAAGAGTTTATGTGGAGGGCAGAGAAGTGGTTTAGGTATCTTTTTCCCCAGAGGGCCAAACCTTGCACACAATAAATTCTCAAAAAGCATGTAGTGAACCCAGGAAGCAGGAAGAGAAAAGGCTGCTTCTGCGACTTAGAGCACCACCTATGTGTTCCCTTTGGGAGCTGGGAGGAGAGGGAGAATGACAGGGGTGGGAGTGGGATGGCTAGACAAGGGGGTGATGGAAATCTTTTTTTTTTTTTTAAAGATTTTATTTATTTATTTGACAGACAGAGATCACAAGCAGGCAGAGAGGCAGGCAGAGAGAGAGGAGGAAGCAGGCTCCCTGCTGAGCAGAGAGCCCGATGTGGGGCTCGATCTCAGGACTCTGAGATCATGACCTGAGCCGAAGGCAGCGGCTTAACTCACTGAGCCACCCAGGCGCCCCGGGGTGATGGAAATCTTTTGAATGACTTCCATTAACCAGTTTCATTGACTCCTAAACTTTCTGAGTTTTCATTCAGTTCAGGCTGCAGAGTTCCACCCCGGGAATCCTTGGGAAGAAAGAAGCCGGATAAGTGAGTCCTTCACCCACCCCTGTCTTGCCATAGAGTACCACGGGGTGAGCCCAGGAGCAGGACACAGCCTGAACACCTTGCCCACTGGGTCTCATATTCTGCAACGGCTGCGCAGCAGAGAAAAACCTCAGGGCTTCAGGAGGCCAGATAAGACCGCTTTCTTTTGAAAGATCTTATGTGTTTATTTGAGCGAGAGAGAGCATGAGAAGGGGGAGGGTCAGAAGGAGAAGCAGACTCCCTGCTGAGCAGGGAGCCCGATGCAGAACTTGATCCCAGGACTCTGGGATCCTGACCTGAGCCGAAGGCAGTCACTCAACTGACTGAGCCACCCAGGCACCCCAGATATGACTTTTGTTTTGTTTTGTTTTTAAAGCTCTCTGTGGTGCCTCCATGGACTAGGGTGAAAGGAAAGCAGATCTTGAACAACAAGGCTACTTCAAGTCCACATTAGCAATACCCAGGCCTTGCTAAGTGCTTCTGGCTAAACGTTTGGGTCCTTCTGCTCTTTTTTTTTTTTTTTTTAAACAAATGTTATTGAGGTACATTTGACTTCCAGTAAATGACACATATTTAAAGTATACAGGTTGGTGAGTTTTGACATATGTATATACCATAACATCATCCACACAATCAAGATAATGAATGCTTCCATTATCCCCAAAAGTTCTCTTGTGGGTCACCTTTGATCTTTCTCACAGCAGAAGTTGAGAAAAGAACATGGGTTTATTGGTGATGATAGGCCCTTCTTAGATTAGAAGATGTTCGGGAGCAGCGGGCTTGGATTTTGGATCTTGAGGCCCACGGAGCCTTGAAAAGTCAGTTCTTCATGAAAGCCAGCTTTTGTGGTGCTTGTTATGGGCACATTCCTCTGGAACTGTACTGTTTGGCTGACCCAAGGCACACCTTCTCCTCTCTGGGCCTCAGTTTTTCCATCAATAGAATGAGACAGTTGGGTAAGATTTCTAAGGTTCCTGTCAACCTGGCTTGAAAGGCTCTTTCTGTGACAGCCTCTTCTAAACAGCAATTTTTAAAAAGTCTAGAAAAGGGACACCTGAATGGCTCAGTCGTTAAGCAGCTGCCTTTGGCTCAGGTCATGATCTCAGGGCCCTGGGATTGAGCCCCACATTGGGCTCCTTCCTCAGCAGGGAGTCTGCTTCTCTCTCTGACCCCCCCCCCCATCTTGTACTCTCTCTCTCTCCTCTCAAATAAATAAATAAAATCTTTTTAAAAATCTTGAAGAAGTATAATCTTTGTTTCCTCAGGCCCTGAGTTACATGCTGGTAGGGTCCTGGCTGATGACCAGAGTGCTGTGGTTCTGAGGGTTCTGAGTGGATTATTACCCTATTTTATAGATGTGGACACTGAGGCTTGGAAAGGAGAGATTGTCTACCCACCGTTAATAAGTAGCTGAGCTGGGGTACAAATCCAGTCCTGACTCCTAATCCAGTGCTCTGGGCCCAACTGCACACTACTCAAAAATAGTACTCCTAAGAATGCAGGCTTAGTTCTCTCCATGTTCCTGGGATGAGTAAGGGCTCTTGCATCCAACAGATAGTCCTACTTTCCATCTGGCTCAGTCTGTTAGCCCTAACTCAATTTTGCAGGCCTCTCTGGACAGGCAAAGGGGCAAAAAAAGTGTGCTCCCCTGCCCTCCCAAACCCCTGAATTAGGCCGATTCTCTGGCCTTACATGTTCTTGGACTGGGGTTTTCCAGAAAGCAGAAACTCTCTGGGTGTGTAGTTCACTATATATATATATATATATATATATATATATATATATATAGTCTCCTGGGACCATATGCAGGCAGATGTTTAACAACCACCAGGGGTGGGATCACGGGGTCAGCGGGAAAAGGTGGAAATCTTGGGATTTCCTCATGGGTGCCAAGGGGACCGGGAATGGGCTGGGGTTGAGACAGCACTGGCTGGAGCTGCCCACAGTCATTTTGGAGCAAGCAGATGCTCCCATCAGCTGTACCTTTTGTAGCTCCCTGGGGGAACATGGGAGGGCCAGTTACTTCCCCTCTTTTTAGAGACCCCCTGGCTGCCGCTGTGCCCCCTGGGTGGGAAAGGTGGGAAAGGAGTGCCTTGGAGACAAGCCCGAGCTAAGGGGAATTTGAGGTGGTGGCAGGACTCTGAGCAGGCCCAGAGGGTCTCTTTCCTGAGGATTCAACAAGCACCCTGACTACCAGGTGGTCAGTAACTATTTGTTGACCGAATAAAGAAACGCTTACTGCGTGAACCAGTCCCAGACTCTGACTGTGGTAGAAGGAGGGATAGACAAACACATAAATAACCATTAGGTGTGACAGAATGCAATAAGTGCCCTCAGAGAAGAAAGACAAAGACATCAAGGGAGGAGGGAAGCTTACATCTGGCAGCAGAGGTGGGGGAAGGAGCTCCAGAGAAAACTTCCTGCCTGAGATGACATTTGAGCTGATCTTGAAGTGGGACTGGGGTTTCTAGAGTGGATCATGAATGTTTATGTGGTGGGGGCAGGGAGAGAGAATGGGCAGCATTCCAAGCCCCAGCAGCAGGCTTAGGGCCAGAGAGCTCCCTGAGGATGTCCCCAGAGAACACAGAGAACTGCAAATCACTGATAATCCCGGAGTTTCAGTGTAGTTTAGCGTTTTCAATCTCCTTCCCATCATGCCTTGATCTGAGCCCCAAAGTAGCTATGTGGCCTTAGCCAGGGCCCACGGTGCCTTATTGGCCTGGTAGCCCAAACTGAAGAGGTGGCCAATCCTGGTAGCATGGCAGTAGAGTCCCCAGGAGAGTGTTCCTTCCCAGCTCATCATGTTGCTAGAAACAACAAAGGTCCTTGAGTCTGGGAGAAGGCCACACAGTTGCTGGCTTGATCTATAATTCATGTGGCTGTGATGGACCATTGCTGGACAGCCATGGGGCTGAGTCGGGGTACAGAGGAGCCGGGAAGGGCCATTATCTTGTATGAGATTGTGCATTGGGAAGTCCCCAAACTACATAGTGAGGAGTTGGAGAGCAGCATTCCTGGCTGTGCTATCCATAGGCATGAGCCTGGAAATATAATCCAGCCACTTCTCTGCTCTTGCCTCTCTCTCTCTTTCCTGTCTAAATGAAATTAGTTGTCGTTAGCCGGTAAACTAAATGGTTTCACTTGACATGGGACAGGATGTTGGATTCAATTTAGCGGACACTTTCAAATATAGTATGTCCTCAATTCTTCAAAACAAACTTATAAGCAGAAATTGTTATTTGCTCTTCGTGGATGAGGAAATATTTAAGTGACCTGTCAAGGGCATGCAGCTAGGAAGGTGAAATTTGAGGCCAGGTCTCCCCACTTCAGGCTCTCAGCTGCAGAGACTCTGAAGGCTGGGAGTTATAAATTAGTTACAAACAACCAAAATCCAGGGACTAGACAAAGGAGAAGAAAGGGGAAATGGAAGTTAGGCAACCACCAGACCAGAGTGTGCCTCCAGGATGAATAAATTGATCAAGGGAGGAAAAGAAAATTGTAGGCCGCCTTTGGCTCAGGTCATGATCTCATGATCCTGGGATCAAGTCCTGCATTGGGCTCTCTGCTCGGCAGGGAGCCTGCTTCCTCCTCTCTCTCTGCCTGCCTTCTCTGCCTACTTGTGATCTCTGTCAAATAAATAAAATCTTTAAAAATTTTTTAAAAATTAAAAAAAATTGTTAAAAAAAATAAAAGAAAACTGGAGGCTCCACTTGCAGAATGGAAGAGTCTAGAAGGCTCACATTTGTGCCTCTGGGAAAAGGGTGGAGTTGGAGCCCCCACACATCGAGGTTCTCACCTGCCCACCATGCTACATCCAAGCAACCGTGAACAGCTCTGTTCTCCTCAAGACTGAGAAGTCAATCATGGATGGCCTCCAGAGAGGGGCCATTTACCCTAAGCAGATTTCATCCACAAATATTTGTTACTGTACACAAGTATGAGGGTCAGGGCTAGTGTATTTATGAAAGGTAGTTATACAAAACCTGGCCTGGTTTTAATTATTTTTAACCAGTTTATTGAGATGTAATTTATATACCATGTAATTTATGTATCCATTTGAGGTGTACAATTCAAATGTTTTTACTATATTTAAAGAGTTAAGGCAACCGTCACCACGATCAATTTTAGAACATTTTCATCACGCCCCAAGTAAGTATTGTACCCTTTCAGCCATTGCTCTCAACCCCTCCCCCTGCTCTGCTCCCTTGCACCCCAGAAGTAGGCAACAACAAGTATACTTTCTGCCCCTATGGATCTGCCTATTCTGGACATTTCCAAATATGTCTTCTTTTGTCAATTGCTTCTTTCACTAAGCATAATGTTTTTGAGATTCATCCATGTTGAAGGACGTATCAGGATTTCATTCCTCTCTTTTTGCTGAAATATGTTCAATTGCATAGGTATACCACATTTTGTTTATCCACTGATGGACCTTTGAATTGGCAAGATTTTGTGTGCGTATATGTTTTTATTCTCCTGGGGCCTAGGAGTGGGATTGCTGAGGCATATGTGACCCTTTTGAGGAACTGTGAAACTGTTCTCTAAAGTGGCTGTACCATTTCTCCACATCCTTATCAACACTTGTTATTGAGTATTGTTTTGATTATAACCATCCTGGTGGATGGGAAATGATGGTTCATTGTACTTTTGATCTGAATCCCCTTAATAGTCATGATGTTAAGCATCTTTTCATGTGTTTGTTGGCCATTTATATATTTTCTTTGGAGAAATATCCATTTGCTCATTTGTATTTAGGTGATTTGTCTTTTTATTGTTGGATTGTAACTGTTCTTTATATATTCTGGATACTAGACTGTTAATCAGATATATGATTTGCGAGTGTTTTCTGTGAGTTGTCCTTTTACTCTCTCCATACTGTCTTTCGATGAACAAAAGTGTTACATTTCGGGAGGTCCAGTTGATCGATTGTATCTTTTGTTGCAGATGCTGTGGTGTCCTATCTAAGAATCCATTGCCAAATTTATGGTCATGAAGATTTATCCCCATGTCTTCTTATAAGAACTTCATAATTTTAGCTCTTATATTTTGTTCTTTGGATTCATTTTGAGTTAATTTTTGTATAGGTGAGAGGGGAGAGGTAAGAGTCCAACTTTATTCTTTTGCACCTGGCTATCCAGTTGTTCCAGAACAATTTGTGTTTTTTTTAAGATATTTTATTTATTTATTTGACAGAGAGAGACACAGCAAGAGAGGGAACACAAGCAAGGGTAGTGGGATAGGGAGAAGCAGGTTCCCCACTGAGCAGGAAGCCAGGCACAGGGCTCCATCCCAGGACCCTGGGATTATGACCTCAGCTGAAGGCAGAAGCTTAATGACTGAGCCACCCAGGTGGCTCCCAGAACTATATGTTGAAAAGACTGTTCTCCCATTGAATAGTTTTGACATTCTTGTCAAAAATCAGTTGTCCATAGATGAATGGGTTTATTACTGGACTTTCAGTTTTATCCCACTTGTCTATATGTATTCATGCAAATACCATGTGGTTTTTTGATTACTGTAGCTTCCCAGTCTCATTAGAAATCCAGAAGTGTTGAGTCCTCCAACTTTGCTGTTCTTTGTCAAGAGTAATGTGGCTCTTTGAGGTCCCCTTCAAGTACATGCAAATTTTAGAGTTAGCTCTTCCATTTATGCAAAAAAAAAGGCCATTGGGGTTTTGATAGGGATTGCATTGAATTTATAGATCACATTGGGTAGCATTTATGTCTTTCAGTCCATGAACACAGAGCATGTTTCCATTTATTTGGGCTTTAATTTCTTTAATCAGTGTTCTGAAATTTTCAGGGTATAAATCTTGTGTCTCTTTGGTTCAGTGTGTTCTTAAGTATTTTATTCTGCTCAATGCTGCTCATTTTCTTTTTTTAAAGATTTTATTTATTTGTTTGACAGAAAGAGAGACAGCAGAGATCCCAGACTCTGGGATCATGATGTGAGCCAAAGGTAGACGCTTAACTGACTGAGCCACCCAACTGTTCATTTTCATAAATAAAGCTCTTTTCTTAATTTTATTTTTGAACTGTTCATTGCTAGTGTATAGACATACATCTGAATTTTGTATGACCTTGTTACCCTGCCATTTTGCTGACTTCATTTGTTAACACTAATAGTTTTTTGGTGGGTTTTTAAGGATTTTAGTATATAAGATCATGTCATCTGTAAATAGAAAAAGCTTTACTTCTCCCTTTCCTATTTCAATGATTTTTTTTTTCTGAATGCTCTGGCTACAACTTTCAGTACAACTTTGAATAGAAATGTCAAGAGAGGACATCGTTGTTTGTTCCTGATCTAAGGGAGAAGGCTTTCATTCAGCCTTTTACCACTGAGTGTGTTATTAGGTGGAGGTTTTTCATGTGTGCGCCTTATCATGTTTTGAAAGTTCCCTTTCATTCCTCATTTGTTGAGTGTTTTTATCATGAAAAGGTGTTGAGTTTTGTCAAAGGTTTTGTTCTGCATTATTTGAGATGATCATGTGGCCTTTTTCTTTGTTCTATTAATGTGGTGTTTTATTATGATTGGGATTTTGATGCAGAACCACCATCACATTCCTGAGATAAATCCCACTTGGTCAGGCTATATAATCTTTCCAATATGCTGTTGGTTTGCTAGTATTTTCTTGAGGATTTTTGCATCTACATAAAAGACATCAGTCTGGAGTTTCCTTATGATGTGTTTGGCTTTGGAATCAGGCTAATTCTGGCCTTGTAGAATGAAATAAGAAGTGTTCTGTCCTCTTTACTCTTTTGAAGAGTTTGAGAAGGATTGGTGTTAATTATTCCTTAGATATTTAGTGGAATTCACAGTGTAATCATCTGGTCCCGGACTTTTCTTTATTGGGAGGTTTTTGATTACAGATTCAATGGCTTTACTTGTTGTAAGTCTATTCAGATTTTCTATTTCTTTTTGAGTCAGTTTTGGTAGTTTGTGTGTTTCCAGGAATTTGTCCATTACATGTGGGTTATCTAATTTGTTAGTGTACAACTGTTCATAGTATTCTCTTATAATCCTTTTTATTTCTATAAGGCTGGTAGTAATATTGCCACTTTCATTTTATTCCTTTTGTTAATTAATATATAATGTATTATTTGTTTCAAGGGTATAGGTCTATGATTCATCAGTCTTATTACATAATTCACAATGTTCACCATAACACATACCCTCCCCAAAGTCCATCAGCCAGCCACCCTTTCCTTCCCACCTCCCTCCACTCCAGCAACCCTCAGTTTGTTTCCTGAGATTAAGAGTCTCTTACGGTTTTTCTCCCTCTCTGGTTTCATCTTGTTTTATTTTTCATTCCCTTCCCCCCACAAATCCCCACCCTGCTTCTCAAATTCAAGATATCAGAGAGATCTTCTGATAATTGTCCTTCTCTGATTGGCTTATCTCACTTAGCATAATAGCCTCTAGTTCCATCCAAGTCATTGCAAATGACAAGATTTGGGGGGGGGTTGATGACTGCATAGTATTCCGTTGTGTATATATACCACATCTTCTTTATCCATTCATCTGTTGATGGACATCTAGGTTCTTTCCATAGTTTGGCTAGTGTGGACATTGCTGCTATAAACATTTGGGTGCACATGCCCCTTCGGATCACTACATTTGTATCTTTAGGGTAAATACCCAATAGTGCAATTGCTGGGTCATAGGGTAGCTCTATTTTTAACTTTTTGAGGAACCTTTATACTGTTTTTTGAGTAGCTTCACCAGCTTGTATTCCTACCAACAGTGTAGGAGGGTTCCCCTTTCTCCTCATCCTCACCAACACCTGTCGTTTCCTGACTTTATAATTTTAGCCATTCTGACTAGTGTCAGGTGGTATCCTGCTGTGGTTTTGATTTGTATTTCCCTGGTGCCAAGTGATGTTGAGCACTTTTTCATATCTCTGTTGGCTATTTGTATGTCTTTGCAGAAATGTCTGTTCATGTCTTCTGCCCATTTGTTGATTGGAGTATTTGTTCTTTGGGTGTTGAGTTTGATAAGTTCTTTATAGATTTTGGACACTAACCCTTTATCTGGTATGTCATTTGCAAATATCTTCTCCCATTCTGTTGGTTGTCTTTTGGTTTTGTTGACTGTTTCCTTTGATATGCAAAAGCTTTTGATCTTAATGAAGTCCTAATAGTTCACTTTTGTCCATGCTTCCCTTGGCTTTGGCGATGTTTCTAGGAAGAAGTTGCTGTGGCTGAGGTCGAAGAGGTTTCTGCCTGTGTTCTCAAAGATTTTGATGGATTCCTGTCTCACACTGAGGTCTTTCATCCATTTTGAGTCTGTTTTTTTGTGTGGTGTTAGGAAATTGTCCAGTTTCATTCTTCTGCATGTGGCTGTCCAATTTTCCCAACACCATTTGTTGAAGAGACTGTCTTTTTTCCATTGGACATTCTTTCCTGCTTTGTCGAAGATTAGTTGACCATAGGGCTCTCTATTCTGTTCCATTGATCTATGTGTCTGTTTTTGTGCAGTACCATACTGTCTTGATGATTACAGCTTTGTAATAGAGCTTGAAGTCTGGAATTATGATGCCACCAGCTTTGGCTTTCTTTTTCAACATTCCTCTGGCTATTTGTTTTTTTCTCGTTCCATAAACATTTTAGGATTATTTGTTCCATTTCTGTGAAAAAAGCTGATGGTATTTTGATAGGGATTGCATTAAATGTGTGGATCACTCTAAGTAGCATAGACATTTTGATTGGTTTATTTAATTAATTTACATTTAATATTATTATTGATACAGTTGGGCTTACATTTGTCATTTTAATTTTTCTTTTCTGTTTCATGTCTTCTTATCTTCTATTCCTCCTTTAGTTCTTTCTTTCATGTTAAGTGAATATTTTCTAATGTAGCATTTTAATTTTTTAAAAGATTTTACACTATATTTTTGAGTTATTAGTTGTTCTAGGGCTTACTATATACAGATTAACTTTTCAGACTCAGCTTCAGATTTATACTAACATAATTCCAGTGACATAGAAATGCTACTCCTATGCATAATTGATTCTTATTATTTATGGATTCCATATTTATAAATTTGCTTACTTGCTAAAATTTATTTGTAACCCTAAAATCAGTACGTTTATGCTTTTCTTCATTTATCCCAGAGGATTTGAGTTTCCATCATGAATCTTTTCCTTAGTTCAAAATAGCTCTGCCTCCACCCACTTCCTCTGTGGTCTCATTGGCAAATATATTTACATGTCTACATGTGCAATCCCAACAATACACTATGTACATATTGTTTTCTGTAGTTGATTTTTTTAAAAAGATTTTATTTATTTATTTGACAGAGAGATGGAGAGCACAAGTAAGCAGAGAAGCAGGCAGAAGGAGAGAGAGAGAAGCAGGCTCTTTGCTGAGCAGGGAGCCCAATGCAGGGCTCAATCCCAGGACCCTGGGATCATGACCCAAGCTGAAGGCAAATGCCTAATGACTGAGCCACCCAGGCAGCCCTAATTTCTGTTTTTTTAAGACCCCCGGTTTGTGATACTTTGTTGTTCCAGCAGCCTGGCCTGTTCCAGCGCCCTAGGAAGCTGATACACCACCAGATCTCTTTTTTTTTCATTATTGTTCTTCTCAACTCCAGAATTTCTGTTTCATTATTTTTAATAATTTCTCTTTATTGGTATTCTTTTTTTTTAATATAGGCTCCACACCCAGCATGGAGCTCAACATAGGACTTGAACTCACTGCCCTGAGATCAAGACCTGAGCTGAGTTCAAGAGTTGGATGCTTAACCGATTGAGCCACCCAGGTGCCCCTGTGGATATTCTTTACTGATGTGACATTGCCATAGTTCTTTTTTTTACTTCTTTTCATAATTTCATCCACTTCTTTGGACAGATTTACAATGGCTTTTTTGAAGTCTTTGCCCATTAAAGCTGATATCTGCTTCTTTTCACAGGTAGTTTTTGTTGCTTGATTTTGGTGGGTTGACGTGTGGATCATTCTGGTTTCTTTGTCTCATACCATTTTGTTGTAAACTGGACGTTTTAGATAGTTCATTATAGCAACTTGGGGTGCTGGTCTCACCACTCCGACCCTAGGGCTCACTTATGTTAGTTTTTTGTTTCCTTGTTTAGTCACAGACTGAATCATTTTAGTGAAGTCTAATCACCCCACAGTCCTAGGGTGAAACCTCTAATGGTCCTTGGGGGCACAGCCCCAGGATGCCCACAAACATCCTGGGTTTTGGCAGAGCTCTCTTTGGCCACAATCAGCTGTTAAGTTCCTCTAATTGTCAGCAAATTGTTCTAGTGTTTGCAATAATCCCCTAAAGCATATATTGTTCCCCAATCTGGTCCAATCAAATTGGGGCTCCTTTGAAGGGGGGGTTTCCTAGATCAGAGTCTGAAATTTGTTCTAATCCAGGAAGACTCTTCTCAGCTGTCTCTTTCCTTGTATCTCTCCAGCAAATTATCCTGTCTACAATTTAGTCACCATTGCCAATGAATCTATCATTCTCCTATCAGCCGCCCTTTACCATCACTTCCATTTTTTTAAAAAGATTTTATTTATTTATTTGACAGAGAGAGACATAGCGGGATGGAGCACAAGCAGAGGGAGCAGGAGAGGAAGAAGCAGGCTCCCCGCTGAGCAGGGAGCCCGACTCCGACTCCGGGCTTGATCCCAGGATCTCCGGATCATGACCTGAGCCGAAGGCAGATGCTTAACGACTGAGTCACCCAGGTGCCCCTAACTCCCCCCCCCCTTTTTTTTTTAAAAGATTTTATTTATTTATTTGACACAGAGACGGAGAGAGAGGGTTGGGGGAGAAGCAGACTCCCTACTCAGCTGGGACCCCAATTTGGGGCTCAATCCCAGGACCTGGGATCATGACCTGAGCTGAAAGCAGATGCTAAACCAACTGAACCACCCAAGTGCCTCCACCTTTTTTGAGAGTAAACTTAGCTTTGAATTTCTCCACTTTCTGTTATAAATAAAGTCCATTCCTCTGAGGAAGGATTCAGAGGTCTCCATTCTATGGTCCTCTTCTCCGAAGGGACAAAATCTCTGAGCCACAACTCTGGTGCTATGGTCAGGGACAATGGCGTGGTTCTGAATAACACCCCCCACTTGAGGAGATGAGTGCTCAGTGGAGGGAAAGGCAGCATTCAGATCTGCTTGGCTTACCTCTCTTGGAGTGGTATCCACAACTCATAAACAAGGTCAAAGGACAGTCACGGTCCGCTTATTCTCAGTGGTGCCATTCCCTAGTTAGAGTCTCCATATCCCACAAGTGGGGGCCGGTATGAAAGAAAGGAGTCCTTGCCTCTCAGCCACACTCATCTCGAAATTCCCCTCACCAACAAGTCTTTGGCCTATTTTTTATTATTTGTTTTCTTATCGTTGAGTTTTAAGAATTCTTTATATACTTTGGATAACAGTCCTTTTGCAAATATTGTCTCCCACTCTACAGCTTGTCTTCTCATTCCATTTATATTGTCTTTTGCAGGGCAAAAACGTTTGCATTTTAATGAAATCCAGCTTATCAACTATTTTTTTCATGGATCTTCAATTCATTGCCATACCCAAGGTCATCTAGACTTCTCCTAGCTGTTATCTTCTAGGAGCTTTATAGTTTTGTGTTTTGTGTTTAGGTCTGTGATACATTTTGAGTTACTTTTTTGTGAAGTGTGTAAGGTCTGTGTCTTGATTTATTTTTGCTTGTAGATACTCAGTTGTTCTAGCACCATTTGTTGGAAAGACTCTTTTTGTGCCATTGCATTGTGTTTGCTACTTTGCCAAAACTCAGTGGACTATATTTATGCGGGTCTATTTCTGGGCCTTCTAATCCATTCCACTGATACTTATTTTTGTTCTTCCCCTTCAATGTTGTGTTGGCTATTCTGAGTCTTGCCTCTCCACTTAAACTTAAGAATCAGTTTGTTGATATCCACAAATTAACTTGCTGGGATTTTTACTGGGATTGCATTGAATCTGTACATCAGATTGGGAAGAACTACCATCATGACAATATTGAGTCTTCCTGTCTATGAACATGGAATATCTCTCCATTTATTTAGCTCTTCTTTGGTTTTGTTCATCAGAGTTTTGTAATTTTCTTCATATAGATCTTAGATTTATAACAAGTATTTCATTTTGGGGATGCTAATGTAAAGGGTATTGTGTTTTTAAGTTCCAATTTCACTTGTTCATTGCTTAGTGTATGGGAAAGCAATTGACTTTTGTATATTAGCCTTGTATTTGGCAACCCTGCTGTTACAGTTTATTAGTTTAAGGGGAATTTTTTGTCCAGTCTTTCAGATTTTCTGTGTAGACAATCGTGTCACTGTGAACCAAGATTTAATTATTAATTTTAATCATTCATATTATTTATATACTTTTTTGGGTCTTATTGTATTAGCTGAAATTTTCCATAAGATGTTGAAAAGAAATGGATGAAACTCATCAGGAAACATATCTGGGCCTGGTTCTTTCTGTTTTGGAAGGCTATTAATTATTGATTCTGTTTCTGTAATAGATATAGGCCTATTCAGATCGTTTCTGTTTCTGTGAGTTTTGGCAGAATGTGTCTTTCAAGGAGTTGGTCCATTTCATTGTAGGGTATGAAATTTGTGGGCAGAGAGTTGTCCATAATATTCCTTTATTATCTTTTTTGATGCTCATGAGATCTATAGTGATTTCATTTTTCCTTTCTGATACTAATAATTTCTGTCTTCTTTTTTTCTTAGTTAGCTTGGCTAAGGGCTTATCAATTTTATTGATCTTGTCAAGGGACCAGAGTTTGCTTTTGTTTTCCCTATTCATTGCTTGTTTTCAGTTTCTTGCTCTCATTTTTATTATTTCTATTCTTCTGCTTATTTTGGATTTTATTTGCTCTTTTTATTCTAGTTTTCTAAGTAGAAGCTTAGATTATTGATTTTAGATATTTTTTCTCGTCTGATATAGGCATTCAATGCTATAATCTTCCCTCTAGGACCTCCTTTTGCTGCATTCCACAAGTTTTGATGAGTTGTGATTTCATTTTCACTTATTTTAAAAATTTCTCTTGAGATTTCTTCCTTGACCCATTGTTATTTAGAAGTGTGTTATTTAGGGACATCTGGGTGGCTCATTCAGTTAGGTGTCTGCCTTCAGCTCAGGTCATGATCACTGGGATCAAGTCCTGCATTGGGCTCCTTGCTCAGTAGGGTGCCTGCTTCTCCCTCTGCCTGCCACTACCTCTGCTTGTGCATTGTCCCTCTCTCTCTCTCTTTCTGACAAATAAATAAATAAAATATATTTTAAAAATTGAAGTGTGTTGTTTAATCTCCGAGTATTCAGGGATTTTCCAGCAATCTTACTCTTACTGATTTCTAGGTTAATTTCACTCTGGTCTGAGGGCAGACATTATATGATTTCCATTTTTTCAAAACTTAAGATGTGTTTTATGGCCCAGAATTTGTTGTACCTTGGTGGTTGTTCCATGTGAACTTGAGAAGAAGAATTGTAATTTGCTATTTTTAATGAATAGTCTGTAGTCTGTAGATGTCAATTGTATCATGTTGATTGATGGTGCTATTGAATTCAACTATATCCTTAACTTGTTTTTTGCCTGATGGATTTGTCCATACCTGAAAGAGGAATGTTGGAAGTCTCTAGCTATAATAGTTAATTCGCTTATATTTCCTTGCGGTCTGTCACTTATTACTTCATATATTTTTGATGCTCTGTTGTTAGGTTCATACACATTAAGGATTATGTTTTTTTGGACGATTGACCCCTTTATCATTATGTAATTCCCCCTCTTTGTCCTTGATAACCTTCCTCGCTCTGAATTCTGTTCTGTTTGAGCTATGTTTGAACTACTCTCACTTTCTTTTAATTATTGTTAGCCTGGTATGCCTTTCTCTTTCTCTTTACTTTTAGTCTATATGTGTCTTTATATTTCAAGTGGTTTCTTGGAGACAACATATAGTTGGGTCTTATTTTTAATCCATTCTGATAATATGTGTTTTTTAATCGATATATTTAGACCATTGATATTAAAAGTGATTATTGATACAGTTGGAATAATAGCTGCCATATTTGTTACTCTTTTCTATTTGTTGCTTTTGTTGCTGTTCTTATTTTTGTCTTCCACTCTTTTTTGGCCTTTTGTAGTTTTATATTAACTGAGCATTTTATATGATTCCATTCTATTTTCTCTCCTTTCTTAGCATATCAGTTATACTTTTTTTTTAGTTATTGCCTTAGAGTTTGCAATAGATATTTACAACTAATCCAGGTCCACTTGCAAATAACAGTATACCATTTAATGGGTAATGCAAGTACTTTATCATCACAAAATATTCCTAATTTCTCCCTTCTGTTCCTGTATCATTGCTGTCATTCATTTCACTTATACATGAAGATGGTTACATACATCTGTCTATCTTCCTGAGCATACATAATTGAATATGCTGCTGTAATGTTATTTTGAACAAACTGCTATTAATAGATCAATTAAGAATAAGAAAAATACAAGTTTTTTACTTTACCTTTCTTTATGTAGATTTAAGTTTCTGATCTATATCATTTTCCTTCTGCCTGAAGAACGTTTACCATTTCTTGCAAGTTAAGTCTACTGAAAACAAATTCACTCATTTGAGAAAGTCTTTCTCCATATTTGAAGGGTAAAGAATCAGTTTAGTAGTTTTCTTCTTTCAACACTAAATACTTCACTCCACTCTCTTCTTCCTTGTATGGTTTCTGAGGAAAAGTCAGATATAATTCTTCTTTTTGCTCTAAAGGTAAGGTGTTTTGGGGGCGCCTGGGTGGCTTGGTCAGTTAAGCATCTGCCTTCAGCTCAGGTCATGATCTCAGGGTCATTGGATGGAGACCCACATCCAACTCTATGCTCAGCAGAGAGTCTGCTTAAGATTCTCTCCCCTACCCTCTGCCTCTCCCTCTTCCCCTCCCTCTGTGCCCCCCTTCTCATGTGCGTGCTCTCTCTCTCTAATAAGTATTTTAAAAAATAAAGGCAAGGGGTTTTTCCCTCTGGCTTTTTTAAAGATTTTTTTCTTTAAGCTTAGGATTTTTTTTTGGAGTTTGAATATAATATGCCTAGATGTAGATTTTTTTAAAAATTTTATTTATTATTTGACAGGCAGAGATCACAAGTAGCCAGAGAGGCAGGCAGAGAGAGGAAGGGAAGCAGGCTCCCTGCAGAGCAGAGAGCCCGATGCAGGGCTTGATCCCAGGACCCCGGGACCATGACCCGAGCCGAAGGCAGAGGCTTTAACCCACTGAGCCACCCAGGTGCCCCTAGATGTAGATTTTTAGGGTCATTCATTTTGCCTGGTGTTTTTTAGCTTCCAGGATCTGTGGTTTGGCATCTAACATATCTTTGGGGGAAATTTTCAGTCATTATGGCTTCAGATCTTGCTTCTGTTCCTTTTTCTCTTTCTTCTCCTGGCATTTCCATTGCACATATGTTACATCTTTTATAGTTGTCCCACAGTCCTTTGATACAGTGTTCTGTGGGTTATTTTTTCTTTAGTTTTTTTCTCTTTGCTTTTCAGCTCTGGAAGTTTCTATTGACGTATCCTCAAGCTCAGAGATTTTCTCCTCAGCCTTGTCCAGTCCACTAAAGAGCCATTCAAATCAGCCTTCATTTCCGTTATGATGTTTCTGGTCTCTAGCATTGCTGTTTGGTTCTTTCTTAGGATTCCCAGCTCTCTGCTTACATTATCCATCTGTTCTTGCATATTGCCCACTTTTTACATTGGAACTCTTATGATAAGGATCATAGGTTTTTAAAAATTAATTTATTTATTTCAGAGACAGAGAGACAGAGAGAGAGCATGAGGGGTGGGGCAGGGAGGAGGAGACAAATCCTCAAGCAGACTCCCTACTGAGCATGGAGCCTGAGGTGGAGCTCCACCCCAGGACACTGAGATCGGGACCTGAGGTGAAATCAAGAGTTGGGAGCTTAACTAGCTGAGCCACCCAGGCATCCCCTAATCATAGTTGGTTTAAATTCTCTGATAGGGGTGCCTGGGTGGCTCAGTCGGTTAATTGTCTGCCTTCGGCTCAGGATCCCGAGATCGAGTCCCGCATTGGACTCCTTACTCAGTGGGAGTCTGCTTCTCCCTGTGCCTGCTGCTCCCTCTACTTGTGTGCTATCTCCCCCACCCCCGACAAATGAACAAAGAAATTCTTCAAAATATTTAAAAATAAATAAATAATTCAGTCTGATAATTCCAACATCCCTGCCATATCTGGGTCTGGTTCTGATGCTTGCTCTTTCTCTTCAGTCTCTTTTCGACTGTTTAGTATGCCCTATAACTTTTTTTGGAAGGTTGACATGATGTACTGGGTCCAAGGAACAGTGGTAAATAGGCCTCTGTGAGGCGTGGGGGAAAGGCAAGTTTTCTAGAATCGTATGATAAGGTCTCAGTCTTTTGTTGAGTTTGCACCCTTGGACCGTGACCTTCTTGGAGAATTGACCCCTTCATCATTATGGAGCTGTACCTGGGCATTTCCCCTCCCCCATGTGGATGTCTAGAACAGGTTTGAGTTGCATATGTCCCTTCGCATAGGTTGGTTAGGCTCTGATAAAACCCCAGCAGGTTAGACTCTGGTAAAATAGTTTCTCCTTAAGATAGACCTTGGTAAGAACAGAATGGTCTTTAAAAAAAAACAACAACAAGAAGAAGAAGAGAATGGTTTAGCATATTTCAAAATGATTTCATTTATTCCTCCTCCTGCTGGAAACCCTAAAGGATTTTTCTCTGTGAGAACAAGGTCAAGCTCCTGGAGGTAAAACTCACAAAACTGTGAGGCCCTCCCTATGACTGAGTCCCCCGGGAATTTTTAATTCTCAGATTGGTCCACACTGAGCCACCAACGATTCATTGGTTTCAGTTCATATTTTCCTACCATGGTACTGGTCATCTGCTCCCATGTGCTGTCATTCTTTGTATGTCTCTCTCTGTAATTTTGGGGGCAGTAGTTTGCCCTGTGACCTCACTTCTTTGATGGATCTAAGAAAAGTTGATTTTCAGTTTGTTCATCTTTTTACTTGTTAGGATAGAGTGGTGATGTCTAAGCTCCTTATATGGTAGACTGGAAACGAGAAGTCAGTGATATTTTTTCCTGTTTTATTTATTTTATTCTATTTATTTTTAAAACAATTTTATTTTTATTTATTTATTTGACAGAGAGAGAGAGATCACAAAAAAGCAGAGAGGCAGGCAGAGAGAGGCAGAGGCAGACTCCCTGCTGAGCAGAGAGCTTGACACAGGGCTCGATTCCAGGACCCTGAGATCATGACCTGAGCTGAAGGCATAGGCTTAACCCACTGCGCTACCCAGGCACCCCATTTATTTTATTTTTAAAAAGATTTTATTTATTTCTTTGTTGGGGAGAGAGAGAGAGAGAGAGAGAGAGCGCGCACAAGCAGGGGGAGCAGCAGACAGAGGGAGAGGGAGAAGCAGGCTCCCCACTGAGCAGGAAGCCCAATGCAGTACTCAATCCCAGGACCCCAGGATCATGATGTGAGCTGAAGGCAGATGCTCAACAGACTGAGCCACCCAGGCGCCCTGAAATGAGACCGTTTGTCAGAGGAGAGAGTAGACCTGCTGGCTTATCCCACCCCCCCAGGTCCAAGTTTTTGTGCCTCAGTGAAGGTCTTTATCCAATACAATGAATGTTAGAAATATGAGCTAGGGTAAATCTCAGAAAGTTCAAACAGGCTGCCCTTTCTGGTTCTGAACAGGTGGCTTCATGATCCACATGGCCAATATTGTGTCTGTTGTACAAGCCTGAGTGAGAACCACCTTTTTCCTCTGAAATCAAGTATTAGCACTACTAGATATTGAAATATGTTAGAAATCAATTGGAATCTATAATAAAACAGTTTGGTTCTGTACACAAATGGACATTCAGAACAGTGGAAAAGAAAAGAAAGTCCTGAAAGAGACCCCAATCCGTGGGGGAAATTTAGTAGGTTAAGTAAGTGGCATTTCTGAGCTATATGGATTGGTTATTTAATAAATAATGATGGACCAACTGGTTACCCATTTGCAAGAAAGAAAGTTAAATCCCGGTTTACATGAAAATAAGTTCCTGCTGGTTCAGGGATTGAAATGTTAGAAAGTAAAAACATGAAAGTATTAGAAGGATGTATCCCATGGTTACATGGGAGACTTACTTCTGTGATCTTAATGTGGAGGTAAGCTCATACTTAAAGGGGAAAAAGAACAATAATTTGACAACATATAATTAAAAATTTTCCTCAAGGAGAAATATACCATAACTAATGTGGAAAGAGAAATGATAAAATAAAGTCCTGGTGTGGGGAGGGGAGATTTTGCAACCTAACAAATGGGAGTAGCTTATGTATAACAACAAAAGGCTTATTTATTTATTTATTGAGTTTGAGAGAGAGAGAGAGAGAGAGAGCGTAAGAGAGAGAGTATGGGGGGCAGGAGCAGAGAGAGAGGGAGAGACAGAAAATCTTAAGCAGTCTCCATGCCCAGCACAGAGCCAGGTGTGGGGCTCCATCTCATGACCCTGAAATCCTAAACTGAGCCGAAGTCAAGAGTCAGATGCTTAACTGATTGAGCCACCCAGGCGCCCCAAAAGGCTGGTTTACTTAGTGAATTAAGAATTCTAGTAAATCTAAGACCAACAAGCCAAGAAAGGAAAAGAGAGGCAAAGTTCAAAGGAAAAGAGAGGAAATGAAACATCTGAAAAGATGCTTAACTTTTCTCACAGGTAAGTGCAAGCTGAAACAATGAAGTATCAAATTTTATCAGATTAGGCAACATCAAGAGCTTTGATAGTTCAGCGTTGAAGGGATGCGGGGTAGCAGTACTCAAATGTGCTGTCAGTAGACATGTCTGCTCTCTTTGGAGGACCATTTGGCAAAAGCTGTCAAAATTACAGGTGTACATAACCTTTGCACTTACGATTCCATTTCTCGGGATACAAAGCATAGAAATACACGTATGCCTAAAAATGCTCATGGCAATATTGTTTGTGATAGTAAAACACTAGGAAACTATCTGAAGGTCTCTCATTTAGTGCCATAAAGAAAGTATTGTGCATACTTATAGGAGAATATAGTAGAATAAAAAGAATGAGCTATTTCTGTATGTGCTGATATAAACATAGCAATATGTTCCCTATCTTTGCCTAGAAATTTTTTGAGATACTCAAGAAAAGGTACTTGCCCCCGATGTGAAAGTGAGCATCTGAAGAAAGAAGACAACTGTATTTTGATCTTGTATCTTATGAACTTGTTGAATTTGTTTATTGGTTCTAATAGACTTTCATGATTTCCTTAGGATTTTCTACCTACAAAATTGTGTAATCTGCAAAGAGAGATAGTTTTACTTCCTTTTTAATCTGGATGCCTTTTATTTCTTTCCTTTAAAAAAAAATTTCTCTCCTTCCTTCCCTTTCTCCATCCCTCCCTCCTTTCCTTATTTATACCTTTTTTTCCCTAATTTCCCTGGCTAGAACCCCTTTTACAATATTGACTAGAAGTGGTGGGAGCAGATATCCTTCCTTATCTTAAGGGAAAAGCTTTCATTTTTTTCGCCATTCAGTAGGATATTGGCTGTCGTTTATTTTGTTTTGGTTTGGTTTTCATAGAAATTCTTTATCTGGTTCAAGAGTTTCTTCCATTCCTAGTATATTGAGTGTTTTTTTTTTTTTTTAATCCTAAAAAGGTGTTAAATTTTGTCAAATGCTTCTTCTGAATCTACTGAAATGATCATATGGTTTTTGTCCTTTGATGATTTTTAGATACTGAACCAACCTTAAATTCCTGGGTTAAATCCCACATGTTCATGGTGTGTCATTCTTTTTATAGGTTACTGGATTGGGTCTGCCAATATTTTGTGATTTATGCATTTACAGTCATGGGGTTATTGCTCTGTAGTTTTCTTTTGTTAAGTCTTTTAAAAAGAAAAATGTTTTATTCATTTATTTGGCAGAGAGAGGGAGAGCACAAGCAGAGGGAACGGCAGGCAGAGGAAGAGGCAGGCTCTCCACAGAGCAAGGAGTCTAATGTGGGACTCGATCTCAGGATCCTGGGATCATGACCTGAGCCGAAGGCAGAAATTTAAGAACTGAGCCATCCAGGTGTCCCTGTGAGGTCCTTTTCTCTCTAATATAAGGACCATGACGGCCTGACAGAATGAGTCTGAAAACATTTGTTCTTCCTCTGTTTTCTGAAAGAATATATGAAGGGGACACGTGGGTGGTTCAGCTGGTTAAGAGTCCAACTCTTGGTTTTGGCTCAGGTTATCATCTCAGGATTGTGAGATCAAGCCCCATATTGGGCTCCATAGTCATCTCGGAGTGCGCTTGAGATCCTCTTCCTTTCCCTCTCCATCCCTCTCTGCCCTCTCCCTGAGCACGGGCACACACTTTCTCTCTTTCTCTCCCTAAAATAGAAAACAAAATCTTTAAGAAAGAAAAAGAGTATATGAAGGATTGGTGTTAATTTTTCTTTTTTTAAGATTTTATTTATTTATTTGAAAGAGAGAGACACAGCGAGAGAGGGAACACAAGCAGGGGGAGTGGGAGAGGGAGAAGCAAGCTCCCCGCTGAGCAGGGAGCCCAATGTGGGACTCGATCCCAAGACCCTGGTATCATGACCTGGGCTGAAGGCAGACGCTTAACGACTGAGCCACCCAGGTGCTCCTGGTGTTAATTTTTCTTTAAATGTTTTGTAGAATTCATGAGTGAAGCCATCTGGGCGTGGACTTCTCTCGTGGGAACTTTTTAAAATTATTAATTCAGTCTCTTGGGGCACCGGGCTGACCTAGTCGGTGGAACATGAAGCTCTTGACCTCAAAGTCATGAGTTTGAGCCCCATGCTGGGTGTAGAGATTGCTTTAAAAATGAAAAAAAAGGGGGGGGGCGCCTTTGTCCTTTGTCCTTCAGCTCAGGTCGTGATCCCAGTGTCCTGGGATTGAGCCCCACATCGGGCTCTCTGCTCGGCGGGGAGCCTGCTTCCTCCTCTCTCTTTGCCTGCCTCTCCACATATTTATGATCTCTCTCTGTCAAATAAATAAAATCTTTTTAAAAATTTTTTTATTAAGTAAACTTTATCCCCAACTCACAGCATGCTCCAACAACTGAGCCATCCAGGTGCCCTGTGATTTTCTATTTCTTCAGTCAGTTTTGGAACTTGTTCTTTCTAGGAATTTGCCCATTTCACTTCAGTTATCTAAATTGTTGCCATGCAGTCCTTCATAGTGTTCTCTTATTTCCACCTCTTATTTCTATAAGAGCAATAGTGCTAATAGGTTTTACCTCTTTTTCTCTGGGTCTGACTAGCTGCATTTGAATTTCTTGATTTTCTGTGTTGTCTTTCTATTCTCTACCTCAGTTGTTTCCTTTCTAGCCTTTATTATTTTCTTCCTTCTGTTTGCTGCCAGTTTGGTTTGCTTTTCTTACTCTAAAGGGTATCTTTTTAAAAAGATTTTATTTATTTATTTGGCAGAGAGAGATCACAAGTAGGCAGAGAGGCAGGTGGGGGTGGGGAGCAGACTCCCTGCTGAGCAGAGAGCCCGATGCAGGGCGCTATCCCAGGGCCCTGGGATCACAACCCAAGCCGAAGGCAGATGCTTAACCCAGTGAGCCACTCAGGTGCCCCTCTCTAAGGGGTATCTTAAGCCATTTTTGTTTTGTTTGTTTCTTCCTCTTTTACTTCCTCATTTATTGCCTTCATTTGAGGTAAGTAAATATATTCTGCTGTAACATTTCAATTCCTTTCATGATTTTTAAACAATATTTTTGAGTTGTTTTCTTAGTGATTGGCCTAAGGCTTATAATATACATCTTCACTTGTCATAGTCTATTTTCAATTTACACTAAGTTAATTTCATTGAGATACAGAAACTTCCTTTTTAAAGATTTTACTTATTTATTTGTGTGAGAGAGGGAACACAAGCAGGAGTGGGAGAGGGAGAAGCAGGCTTCCCGCTGAGCAGGGAGCCCAATGCGGGACTCCATCCCTGACTCTGAGATCTTGACCTGAGCAGAAGGCAGATGCTTAACGACTGAGCCACCCAGGCACCCCAGAAACTTCCTTTTTATATAGCTCCCTTCCCTTTCCCATTTTGTTGTGCCATTATCGTTATGTATATTGTATCCATATCTATCACAAATACAATACCTAGTAGTAATTATTGCTTTTCTAATCTTATGTCTTTTAAAGAAACTCATAGAAGAAAAGAGAGCACAAATATATTTATATATAGTGTTTTAAAAATACTAATGTTTTACGGGGGCACCTGGGTGACTCAGTCAGTTAAGCATCTGCCTTGGGCTCAGGTCGTGATCCTGGGGTTCTGGGATCGTGCCCCACATCGGGGTCCCTACTCAGCGGGAAGCCTGCTTCTCCCTCTCCCTCTGCCTGCCACTCTGCCTTCTTGTGCTTGCTCCGTGTCACATAAATAAGTAAAATCTTTAAAAAATAAACTAAAAGTACTAATGTTTTTAATTACCATTAGTGCTTCTCTGGATTTTTCCTGTGGATTTATTAACCTTTGGTGTCACTTCCTTACCAAAACAGTTTTCTTCCCAGCTACCTCCTTTGTGCTGTTACTGTCAAATATATTCCATTTCTAGATGTCATAAGACAAATGATACCATTATATAGGAACTTATGAAATTCTTTTTTAAGTCAGTAAAGACAAGAAAGAAAAAGAAATATGTAATTGTCCTTTATCATTATCTACATTGTCACGTTTACTGGAGCTTTTTGGTTATTTGTGTGAATTCGTATTGTTCTTTGGTGTCACTTCCTTTCAGCCTGAAAAACTTGCTTTGGTATTTTTGGAAGGCAGGTATGGTAGTGATGGCTTCTCTTAGTCTTTGTGTTGCTTTCATTTTTGAAAGACAGTTACGTTGGGTTAGGGGCTGACAGTTTTTCTTCTTTCAGAACTTTGAATATGGTATCCCAGTCCCTTCTGGCCTCCATTGTTTCTTTCTTTCTATTTCTTTTTTTTTTTTAAAGATTTTTATTTATTTGTCAGAGAGAGAGAGAGAGAGAGAGAACACAAGCAGGGGTAGTGGCAGGCAGAGGGAAAAGCAGGCTTCTCACTGAGCAGGGAGCCTGATGTGGAACTCTATCCCAGGACCCCTAGGATCATGATCTGGGCCGAAGGCAGATGCCTAACCTACTGAGCCACCCAGATGCCCCAGACCTCCATTGCTTCTGATGAGAAGTTAGCTCTTAGTCTCATTGGGGTTTCCTTTGACGCTGTGAGTTGTTTTTTCTCTTCCTGCGTTCAAGATTTTTTTTTTTTAAACTTTCAACATTTCTGTATTTCAACAACTATGATGTGTTTGGATGCGGATCTGTCTGTTTATCCCACTTGGAGTTCAACAAACTTCTTGAATGTGTATATAAATGTTTTTCAGCCAACTTGAATTGTTTGCAGCCAGTACGTCCTTGAATATCTCGCCTGTCACATCGCCATCTGGTACTCCCATTATGTATATGTTGGTGCACTTAACGATATCGCATTTCCCTGAAGCTCTGTTCATTTTTCTTCTTCCCTTCATCTTCTCTTGCTCCTCCTCTCTCTTCTTCTATTTGCTGTTCCTTCAGAGAGAAGAATGTCTATTGATCTCTCTTTGCAACAGACTGTACGTGTATGACTTGGAGACAGCTTTCACGGTTAAGGGAGTTTACAATTCTCCCCCTTCACCCAGCAAGCAGTAGCTTAGAAATTCTTTCTCCAGCCATTCCTGAGAGGCCAGACTTCCAGACTGCAAGGGATAGGTGTGATTTAATTTTAAGCCTGGCTTCATAGGAGTGGCCCCTGGGACAGAGTAGCTCACTGATCAATCGGTCCTTGGTCAAAGGTTGTGCTTAAGCCCCTTGAGCCAGCAAGACTTCTGCCCTTTGCTATTTAATTTGTGTGTGGTTTGGGGATTGTTTTCAAGGTTGTACCATGTTCTTCCATGCTTGCTCCCGAAGTGGGTGCGATGTGCACAGCCTTCCAGATCCGTAAGGATGAGTGCGATCCCAGAGGGGGTCTCCTTGGCTGTCTCTTTCCCTTTCCCTTTCTCCTCTGACTGGTCTGCCATTTTTCTTGGTCCTAGTTTCACGGAGCTATCAGCCTCCCCTTGACTTCTTGGCACCAATAGTGCCTTGAGCAGAGGCTCCTCCATGCTCCGTTCTACATAGTTAGATGTGGAGCTCTCCATCCTTATGGTCTGCCTTCACCCCTGGGCCACTGCACTGAAGCTGGTGTTGGGGACTGTGCCTACTTTTCCTGGAAGTGATATCCTCTGCTCTATGAATGGCACTGGGGAGAAGACTGTAGCCCTTGGTCTCTTCAGCTTGTGTCTCCTCATGTGGAAACCCCATCCTGTGAGGGATCTGGGGTGGGATGTTTGAGGTCCCCTTATTCTTGGCCTGCCAAGCCTGAGGTATGGCCTCTTAAACCCCATAAGTCGGGGCTGGGTGGGAGAGGACAGCCCAATCCCTTGGCCACTCTCACCCAGAACAGGCCCTCTGCAGTACTGAGCTAGGGAAGATGACAGATTCTCCTGAATTGAGACTAGAGCCCCTAGCTGAGGGTGTGGGGAGGGAGCCCTGTTTACTTGGCCACCCTTGTCCAAGATAGTGTTTCTATAACATGGAGGTCGGGTTGGGAGCAGAATTGGTGTGCCTTGTGGCTCAAATACCACAGGTCACCGTTCTTACCAAGATTTAGTAAATTTTCCTCAGGAAATGTTTCTCTACTTGCTGTGTGCCCCAAGGACAATCTCCAGAGACTTGAAGTGATGTTCTTCTTCTTCTTTTTTTTTTTTTTTTAAATCCTTTTCACCAGCAAAATGGTGGTTTTATTTACTTGGGAGTAACACCAGTTTCCCATACAGTCATTCTGGAAATCCCACACTCTTACTTAAAATGTTTCCAGTGGACACATTTATTTTCAGTGGGGGCTTTTTCTCCACAATGTTATCTCTACTAGAACTCAAGTGAGCCCAAACCCCAGATTTTATTTGGGGGTGGGGAGAAGAAAGCATACCAAATGGTGAAATGAGGTTACAACGTAAGACATTTCAAAAAGAAATCCAATAAATAGTTTGAGGTTTATCACCTACTAGGTGCCGATGCTTTGCAGAGTGGCTGTTCTCCAGAATCGGGCATGAATCAGAAGGGGAAACAGCGGTAATTATGTGTAAAACATTCTGATCCCCGGAGCAGTGGGAATAATCTCATCCTTGCTTCGTGGGGCCTGCTCTGCTGCCGATTCAGCCATGGTTTTGAAATTTTATTTCACTTTTTTATTAAATATTTAATTATTAAATATTTTTTATTAAATATGGGCAAGAGCACCACATAGGCCCTTATCTGGTCTCTAGAAATGTCCAGGCTCTTGGTCCCCACATGTGGAAAAGCAGACTATGACCTTGCCATGACTTTTAACTGCTGTAGTGACCCCTTCCACACAGACCGGCCGAGAAAGCTCATTTTTCTTCTTTCTGCCTTGCCTCCTCCATCTGTGGTGTAGCTGTCTGAACACCAGCCAGGCTAGGAAACTCTTACCTCAGTGGAAAGTATGATAAAGCTGCGCCACTAGGAGAGATGTCCTCTTCCAGGTTGACACCATCTCTTCAATTGTGTCTCTTCTTGGAGCGCCTGAGTGGCTCAGTCGGTTAAATGTCTGCCTTCCGCTTAGATCATGATCCCAGGGTCCTGGGATCCAGCCCCACATCGGGATCCCAGCTGACCAGAGAGCCTGCTTCTCCCTCTCCCTCTGCCTGCCGCTCCCCTTGCTTGGGTGCTCTTTCTCATACACACAAATGAATAAATAAAGTCTTATTAAAAAATGGTGTTTCTTCTTGGCCTCCGCATCCTGACCACTTTGTCAAGGGAACGGGGAGTTTTAAAGAAGTGTGGGACCCCAAAGAGAAAAGGCAGCCCTGACCTTCCTCACTTTTCTTCCCCCTCATTCAGCCTGTGCGTCCTTGATTCGGGGCAGGCCCTGCTCCTTTGTGCCCAAATCTGGCCCCCCTCATACCCTGACTGTGGGACCACAGGGCTGGAAGGGCAGATAGTGGCCTACCTGTCCTCAGGGGACACCCCCGCATTTGCTTTTGCAAGGGAAGTTCAGGCATGTTGAGGAATGAAGACTTTGACACCGTGGCCACCACAGCGCCCTGGCCTCTCAGTTTTCCTATCCCTCTGATTTCCAATTGCCGTTATTCATGGATGCGTTTTTACCGAGGTATCCCACTTTTTCATTCTCTGTTCAGAGCACGCCCTCTCTCCTCCCACAGCTTCCCAGCGCATCTGCAGGATGGCCTCAGCTTTTGCCAGAAACTTTGGATTTTAACATTGCCTCCACCACCTTCCTTTCTGTCGGTCTGTCTGTCTATTTCCCTAACTCCCCCTCCCCATCACTAAAAGCCTTAAGTTGCATCAGTAAATGCCTAGACACCAAGCTGCCCTCACCTCCCTTGACCTTTGACCCTTATTTTCATGCCAATTGTCCTCTCAAGGCCTGCTCCCTGCCCCCTTCCCCTAGCTGCTTTCTCTCCTTCTCTTGCCCCTGAGCTTTCTTTATTTACAGAGACAGCATTTTTTTCTCCTTTGCCAAATCAGCTCCTTCGCCTGTCAACCTCCCTGCCACCCCCCATCACCATTCCTCCCAGCATTTGGATTTACAGCCAAAAAAGTTCAGGAACTCTAGACAACCATGTTGACCAGCCAGGTAAGATGAAGGGGAGTAGACCCCGGAGGACCTTGGAGCACCCGCTTCTGTCTCAGGAGGGAAGGTACTGCAGGAACCCAGCTGACTGGTGCCCTATGAGAATGAGAGCCCAGTGCTGTCAGACCTTTTGCCTCATTAAAGGAAGACAAAAATCCAGATATCAATGCAAACTGTCCCGTTTTAAAATGTTGACAACTGGGGCATGTGGGCGGCTTAGTTGGTTAAGCGCCGGCCTTTGGCTCAGGTCATGATCCCAGGGTCCTGGGATTGAGTCCTGTGTGGGGCTCCCTGCTCAGCAGGGAGTCTGCTTCTCTCTCTCCCACTCCCCCTGCTCATGCTCTCTCAAATAAATAAAGCAAATCCTGAAAAAAACTAAAATGTTGACAACTACTCATTTTTCCCCCCAGGAACATGGGGGGACAAAACCCCGCCATATTTCTGGCTTAGTGTCCCAACCCCCCACCTCCCGCCTTAACTCAGTTATCCAGTTCTAGAAGACTCTCTGCCTCACAGTCTGTACTGCTGTTTCCATTTCCCTGGCTTCATCTCTTGGTTGATTGTAATGTCTTCCTAAACGGTCTCTGCTTTTTATTCTTCCCTCAAGTCTACTAGTTACAGCATTGCTTGGTTTAGTTACCTCAAAATAACAGAGCTTTTTGGTTGAAGGAGCAGACTGTGGGATCCAGCTGTCTAGAGTTAGTCCCAGGTCTGCCGTATCTGAGCTGTGTGGTCTCGGGTCAAGTTCATTTTTCTGAGTCTCAGTTTCCATATCTGCAATCAGGAAAAATTGTGGCAGTGAGGATTTAGTGAAGACCCATGCTTACCTAGAATAAACACGCAATAAATGTTCATCACCGTGGTGTCATCTCTTGTGTGAAGAACTTCAAAGGCTCCATCGCTTTTCAAATATAGTTAAGCCCCTTTGTCTGAGGCATTCAAGACCGTCTTCCTCTGGTCCTTCGTCCTCCTTACCTCCTCCTCTACACTGCTTAAGACACACTGGACTTTTTGTCATTCCCCAAATACGTTTTTGTGTCTTATTCCTTTTCTTCTCTCCCCTAAAGTCCCTGGGACAGTGAAGGTACTCAATCTGTGCATGACATTGGACGAGGAGGAGGAAGGTGGAGCTGGGGGACAAAGTAGCTGCTATGATTATCCTTATTTCACGGAGGAGCAAACTGAGGCAAAGTGACCTGCCCCAAACGTGCTGGTCTAGAAGTGGAGGAAGCAGGATTTGAATCCACACCTGTGGGGCGCCTGAGTGGCTCAGTCAGTTAAGCATCTGTCTCCAGCTCGGGTCCTGGGATTGAGCCCCCTGCTCCATGAGGAGCCTGCTTCTCCCTCTCCCAATCCCCCTGCTTGTGTTCTCTCTCTTGCTATTTATCTCTCTGTCAAATAAAATCTTTTAAAAAATGAATCCAGATCTGTCTACCCCAAAACCTGTTTGTTGTCTTTCTGCTGTATCATAGAGAGGGAAAGACATGCAGGGGCAGGAGGACAAGGAAGAGACTTGAGATCCACTTTTCCCTCTGCGAAATCACAAGGCATTGCTTTTTTTCTCTAGGATAAACCAATAAAAAGGGTGATACAACTGTACAATGATGGTATCGGGGCAGGTCGGGGCCAGAATATGTTGCTGCTTGTGGAAAACTGCTGAAGTCAACTTAAGAGACTTTTTAAAAGTAGGTTTAAAACAAGTTGCCAAACAAGACATGGATTGGTTGGCTGCTTGAGGACAACAAGATACTCTCATAGTCTGACTCCTTTTGTAGCAGGTGTGGTTAAGCTGTCCCTACAGGCTCTTGGCAAGATAGGTTTAGCCCCGCTGTTAGGTGCCCCACATGGCGAGATGGAGTGCCCAGGTTCGAATTTCAGTTTTGCCCCTATGATCTGTGTAATGCCGTCTCATCGTCTCACCTATAAAATTGGGGGCTAATATAGCACCTACCTCAAAAGATTGTTGTGATTATTAAATTCAGAGGTCCGTGAAAGCTCTCAGAATATTGCCTTGTACACAGTAAGTCCTTTTATAAGCCTTAGCTAGTATTTGTCCTTCCAGAGTATGTGTGCCCATGCCAGGTGGCATTGGAAACTTTGGGGTTATGTGTTCTCTCTTTCATGACCTGTTCCAGTAACTAAAACCATAGTCCTGATTGTGATTCCACCGTGTATTGGTAAACCTTTAAAAACTTTTCTGAAGGGCGCCTGGGTGGCACAATTGTTAAATATTTGCCTTTGGCTCATGTCCGTGGGGTCGATTCACTGCTCAGCAGGGAGCCTGTTTCTTTCTCTCCCTATGCCCCTGCTTGTGTTCCCTTTCTCGAGGTCTCTCTCTGTCAAATAAATAAATACAATTTTTTAAAAAATTGAAAATAAAAAGAATTTTTCAGAGTGCCAGACACCTCTCGAGGGGGATGATAGAAAGTTTTTGAAATCTTAATACAACTTTCTAGAAGGAGGTGACCTTCCTTCTCATTCTTCCCTCATTTATCCACTATTTGCATCTGTACAGCCTAGCAGTCTAAGTTCACAGACTCTGGAGCCAGGAGGCCTACATTCCGAATCTGGCTTAGCCACTTACTCTCTGTGTGACTGTGGGCAAGTTACCTTAAGTCTCTTTGCCTCGTTTTTCTCATGTGGAAATAAGAGATCATGACAGCTTTGATACTGTGGGGTTTTTGTGAGGATTAAATGAGTTAACTCTTGTGAAGTGCTTAGTGCAATACCTGTCACACACACACAAAAAACTCAATTTAAGTAGCTATTATTATTACTATTAGAAAATAAACTAAAACGGGCCTGCCTGGGTGGCTCAGTCGGTTAAGCGTCCACTTTCGGCTTGGGTCATGATCCCGAGATCCTGGGATAGAGCCCTAAGCGTCAGCCTTCCCTGTTCATGGGGGAGTCTACTTCTCCGTCTCCCTCTGCCTCTCCCGACTCCTAGCTCATGCTCACTCACTCTGTCTCTCTCTCATATGAATAAACAAAATATTTTTTTAAGATTTTTATTTATTTATTTGACAAAGAGAGACACAGCAAGAGAGGGAACACAAGCAGGGGGAGCGGTAGAAGGAGAAACAGGTTTCCCGCTGGGCAGGGAGCCTGAGGCGGGGCTTGAACCCAGGACCCTGGGATCATGACCTGAACCAAAAGCAGACGCTTAACTGACTGAGCCACCCAGGTGCCCCAATAAATAAAATCTTTGTACAAACAGAAAATAAACGAAGAAATCATTAAGCATCTCTTAAATTTTTCTTTTCGGTTTTCCTTTCCAAGCCAATTGTCAAGTGCCCATGCATTCTCTGCCTCTGATTAGAGTGCTGTCCCTTACAGGGGATTCTTGGACTGCTATCAGATCCTCCCTTGGCCCTGCTACCTGCTGCCTTTCAGTGCTTTATACTGAGCCCCATCTCTGGAGCCCTCATTTGGTGCCAGGACTCTGTTTAGAACCACTTCACAGATAATCCCCATGGATTGCCAGGCCCCACAAACCACTACAGGTCTTTAACTTCACTCTGTGTGGGGTGGAAGAAAGAGGTTTCCAAAATAGGCATTTAGCTCAGTCCAGGAGAATGGAACGGCACCCTGACATTGGACCAGAAGCTGCTGGTACATTCATCACTCAGTGCTGAGGTTACTGCTCCTTTTTTTTTTTTTTAAGATTTTATTTATTTATTTGACAGAGAGAAATTACAAGTACACTAAGAGGCAGGCAGAGAGAGAGAGAGAAGGAAGCAGGCTCCCTGCTGAGCAGAGAGCCCGACGCGGGACTCGATCCCAGGACCCCGAGATCATGACCTGAGCCGAAGGCAGCGGCTTAACCCACTGAGCCACCCAGGCGCCCCTACTGCTCCTTTTTTATTGCCAGTTTGCTCTGGAACGTTTTAGCCTACCCTGGGATCACATCCTATGTAGTATCAACGGTTGTCAACAACCTGTGTTTATCTAGTCATTCGACCAACATATCCCAAGCAGGCATTACATTCCAGATTGTGTGTGTGTGTGTTTGCACATGTGCATGCACACACATGCGTGCATGTGTTATATGTGTGTGTGTGGACAGGTTGACAGGAAGAGGGCAGTGAACAGAATGACATCCACTTTAGCCTGGTGCAGCACTGGGAGTCTAGGAGACAGGTGGGCCCAATACCAACCCTCCCCCTGCCTCTTGCCCCTTGTGCAGTGTAAGACAAGTTAATCCATCTCACTTCTATCACCTGGGAAATGAGAATTGTATGAGGGTCTACCTTGACGTGTTGCTGTGGAAATAAGAGCTAGCATATATTGACACCTCAGGGAGAGCTAATTGATGATATTTGTAATTATCATAGGTCACATTTTGCCTAGACCCCGTTTTCCACTTGGGTGTTGCCCTTGAAAATAAAAAGGAAGAATCCTCATTCAAAAAAAAAAAAATGAAGTCTGACCCCTAAGCACATACCATATACAGAAATTAACTCAAAAACGGATCAAAGACTTAAATGTAAGAGCTAATACTAAAACTCTTAAAAGAAAGTGTAGGTATAAATCTTCATGACCTTGGATTAGGCAATGGTTTTTTTAGCTATGACACCAAAGGTACAAGTGGCAAAAGAACAAATAGGTAAATTGAACTTTATTGAAGGTAAAAAATGCTTGCCTTTCAAAGGACACTACCAGGAAAGTAAATAGACAACCTACAGAATGGGAGAAAACTTTTGTACATCATATACTGATAAGAGACTTGTATCCAGAATACATAAAGTACTCTTTACAACTAAGAAAAAAAAAAAAAGAACTCTTCCAACTCAATAATGAAAGAACAAAGAACCCAATTTTAAATTGGGCAAAGGATCTGAAGAGATGACTCTCCAAAGAAGATGTACAAATGGCCAACCAGCACATGAAAAGGTGCGCAGCATCATTAGCCATGAGGGAGGTGCAAGTCAAAGCCACCTAATAAGATATCTGAAGACTTCACACCTAATAAGATATCTGAAGTAAAAAATGGGGAACAAAACCAGTGTTTGCTGGGATGTGGAACAATTGGAACCCCCGTATGCTGCTGCTGGGAATGTAAAATGGTGCAGCCACGTTGGAAAACCATCTGGCAATTTGTCAAAAGATTAAGAATCTCATCCAGGTTCCCATATGACCCAGCAATTCCACTTGTAGGTTTCTACCCAACAGAAATGGAAAGATAACATCCACACACAAGCAGGTACAATGTTCATAGGAACACTATTCACCGTAACCAACAGACGGAAAAGTCTTTCAGCATGTGAGCAGAACAAAAAAATATGGTATATCCAGAACCATATACTGGAATATTACTCAGCCATAAAAAAGAATGAGGTACAGATACATGCTACAACACGGATGAGCATTGGAAACATTGTGCTAAGGGAAAGAAGCCAGAGGCCAAATCCCATGCATTCTATGGTTCCATAGGCAAATTCACAGAGATAGAAAATATATTTGTGTTTTCCAGGGGCTGTGAGGGAGGTGGAATAGGGAACTAATGGGTATGAGGTTTCTTTTGAGGGGTGATGAAAATGTTCCAAAGTTGACTGTGAGGATGCACACAACTCTGAATATGCTAAAAGCCATTAAATTGCCTGATTGGTTGAATTGTATCATATTGTGAATTATATCTCAATAAAACTGTTTTAAAAATGGGGGGGCACCTGGGAGGCTCAGTTGGTTAAGTGTCTGCCTTTGGCTCAGGTCATGATCCCAGGATCCTGGGATCGAGTCCCATGTCGGGCTCCGTGCTCAGCAGGAGCCTGCTTCTCCCTCTCCCCCTCACTTGTGCTCTCTGTTGCTATCTTTGTCACCGTCTTTCTCTCTCTCAAATAAAGCAATAAAAATAAAATAAAATAAAATAAATGGAAGGAGAAAAGAACCACCTGACCACCAACAAAGTGAAAAGACAACTTACAAAATGGACTGTATTTACAAACTGTGTATCTCATAAGGAGTTAATATTCAAAACATATCTAAAAAACTCTTACAATTTAATAGCCAAAAAGCCAAATAACCTAATTAGAAACTGGGCAAAGGACTGGAATAGACATTTCCCCCAAAGAAGATATGTGGGAGGCCAACAGGTTAATGAAAAGATATTCAACATCATTAATCATCAGGGAAATGCAAATTAAAACTACAATGAGATATCACCTCAACCCTGTTAGGGTGACCGTCGTCAAAATGACAAGAGATAACGAGTGTTGGCGAGGACGTGGACAGAAGAGAACCCTCGTGCACTCTTGGTGGGAATGTATATTGGCACTGCCACGCAGGATAACAGTATGGAGGATCCTCAAAAAATTAAAAATAGAACTGCACTATGATCCATGAATTCCACTTCTGGGAATATATCCAAAGGAAACAAAAACACTAACTCAAAAAGATCTGCACCCCCATGTTCATAGCAGCGTTATCCGCGATAGCCAAGACATGGGAACACCCTCGGGGTCCATCAGTGGGTGGGTGGGCCAAGAAGCTGGGAGATGCATCCACGACAGACGACAGACCGTGACCGGCAGTAAAAACAAACGAGGAAATCCTGCCATTTTGCGACAACGTGGATGGAGCTCGAGGGCCTTATGCTCCGTGACAGAAGTCAGACCGAGAAAGACGAGAGAGGCGCAGACCATCTGATTTCACTCCTATGTGGCATCTCACAACAAAAACAAAACCAAACTCGCAGAAGCAGAGATCAGACTGGTGGTGACCAGAGGCGGGGAGAGAGGGGGGAAGTTGGAGGGAGGTGGTGAAAAGGCACAGACTTCCAGGTACAAGACAAAGAAGCACGAGGGACGGAACGCAGCACGCGGGGAGCGTGGCCGGAGGAAGGCCGCTAAGAGTAAATCTCAAGAGCGCTCATAACAAGGAAGAAGTGTGTCCCCCTTCTTCTTTTCCTCTTTCTTTTCCTTGTTACGGGTATGAGAAAACGGATGTCGCTGAACTTACTGTAATTGGAAGTTCTCTCTTGACTTCCTATTAAGCTGGTCGAGGACGCCTCACAATTATGTGACTGTGTCACCACTTTCTTATCCCTTTAGTAATTATTCTCATAGCTTTTGCAACGTACCAAGCACCTTTATGTTTTTGTTTCATCAATTATTGGGGGCACTTTTTGAATCCCCGCTTGGTAAAATGAGATGTTGGCACTCTTTCCTTTCCCCTCGGCTCTCCTCCCCACTCATGCCTCCTACTAGGTGGTATTCTGTCCAACAGCTGGTCGTTATTTAAAAAGACCTCACCTTCAAAAGCAGAAGCAATGAAAGATGAAACAAAATTTTATTGAGCATTTACTATGTGCCAGGAACTGTGCATACAGCATCACATGTAATCCTCAGAGTAACCCTAAAAGGGAGTTCATAATCAAAATTTTATTTTATTTTTTTTAAGATTTTACTTATTTATTTGACAGAGAGAGACACAGGGAGAGAGGGAACACAAGCAGAGGAGAGTAGGAGAGGGAGAAGCAGGCTTCCTGCCAAGCAGGGAGCCTGACGCAGGGCTTGATCCCAGGACTCCAGGATCATGACCTGAGCCAAAGATAGATGTTAACTGACTAAGCCACCCAGACACCCTGTAACTTCAATTTTACACATGAGAAATCTATGGCCAGACCTAGTTGGAAGCCAAGCTGCGGGCTGAACCATGGTGGGACCCCAGAGCTCCTACTCTTTTCTCCAGAGCCCACCCATCCTTCGGCTTCAGGTTACCTGTAGGTTTTCCAGTCCACTTTCTGTGGCTAATGCTTGGACTGGGAGCGCTCGTCTATTTTGGGTTCTGGCTTATTCGCTGATGCTGCTGTCTCTTCCCAGAGGTAGAAAATGGGCAGCTGTGGAGGCAATGAATGGAAGGCAAATGGGTCATGCCTGTGGGGTGTGTGAGGCTAGTGGATCATTCAGATGGACTTGATGGGTCAGTCATGTACACTCTCTCTACCTGGCCGCCCGGGCCTTTGGAGGCTGGCATAGAAGTCTCGGGTAGCCCCAGAGCTGATGTTATGGCATCATTAGGGCTCTTCCAGCCAGCACTCTGCCTTTGATATGAGAAGTGAATGCAGAATTTTGAAGGTTGTAGCTGACTCAGACCACTGCTCCAGCGTTGCGGTCATGGACACATGTGGGAAATTCCCAAACTGACTTTCCCACAGAGCTGTTTCAGAATGGGGGACAGAAAGAGGCCGGGGGTGGAGAATGTATTTTTGTTATTTATTTGATTAGTATTTGTTAAATCGTTGGACCATTGCAACCAGAGGCACCAAGTGGGATTTCCCCAGAGGTCACTTCCGGGCATATGGAAGAGTCGAGAGGTCAGGAGGCCCTGGCTCAATTTTCCATACTGGGGATGGAGAGGCTATAATAGCACTAAACAGACAATCCCAGATTCTTTTTATTGGTCTTTAGGCCATGCGTTGTAGTAGAGAGACATTTGGACATCTTCACCCACCCAATCTCCCCCAGCTCAGGTCCCCGGGTTTCTTCCGCTCTATTGGTATTCCAGCCATCCACACCATTTTGGAGTCATCTTGATTTTTCTCTCCTCTTGTCTCTCGCCAATGCATCTCCTTCATTCCAGGCCTGTTTACATATACACATACAGACACACACACACATAGATACACTCACACATAGGCACATACCCCTAGAAGCCTTACCCTATTGATTTGCAGTGTCTTACACATTCAACCTTTGCCTTCTCTTTTTAGTGACCTCTCACCTCATGACCTCAGGTCTAGAGTATTGGATTAGCCACTCTTTGTGCCTCCAGTGACGCCTCCCATCCTGCTGTCCTGGCCTGCTCTATTGTGTCACGACTGCTGGATGAGTCTTCTGACAAAACAGCTTTCTGAGACCCGCTCATAACTTGCCCAAGGCTCCTCTGCTGCTTACAGCATGGAATCGAGGTGCCTCAGCTTGGCATTCAAGGCTCCACACTGCCCGCTTGCCAACTCAATTTCCAAGCTTAGTTCTTGCCACTTCCCTACTGAATTGAGACTTCCTTGAAGATCAAGAGCATGTCTGGTTCACTGCTGGGGCCCTGAGAGTCCAGGAGGATGCCTAGGATATTGGGGGGCGGGGTCTCAACCTGTCGGCTGAAGGAAGGAAAGAATGAACCAGATTGAGGATATCCTGGGACTGGTTCTGCCAGATAGGTAGGGAGGGGTCTCTTTCACTGACCGGTTGGGTGACCTTGGGTAAATCCTTTCCTCTGGATTGCACGACATTCCAACAGCAATCCCAAATTTATAGTTCTTAGGCCCTAAAAGCCCTAAGGGCCTGAGGACATGCATTTTTGGGTGGCTCCTTAGAATGATCCTAAATGCCTTTTTTTTAAGGCCTGTGTGCTTTAGATCGGCAGCCCCTCCCCCAACTGCTCACAGCTCCCCTTCCCTCTCATTTTCATTAGCTGCTTAGTGCCTAAAGGCATTTACATTTGTGGCCCTTGGATTAGGTGGTGTTTCGGCACCTTTCAACACCTGGGGAGGTAGGGATTCTCTGTCTGACCTGCTTTGAAGTGAAAACTACCATTGCTTTGCTTAAGTGGTTTCCAATGTTGTCTAACACACAGCAGCCAGACCTGACTGGCTCTGCCCCCCTCAGACAGGACAGGAAAGAACAGTGGTGTGTGCCCTTAGTATTCCTGGCTTTGGCAGTCCGCTGCAGAGATGGCATGCCATTGAAAGTGATCATCTGCGCGCAGCCCAGTAGAAGCGGGGCCCACTTAGGGCCTAGAAAGACCCTGGCACCGCATACCCATTGGCAGCCAGCAGGGCATACACAGGGGGCGTTGGCTGCAGGCACAAAGTATGAATTTAGCCCACGTTGCCTGGCAGGGTCCTCTCCAGGACAAAGTGCTGAATGTGGAGTGTGTACTAGCAAGCATTTGCTCCCTCGTTCTCCGCCTGGCTCTCTGCCGCCCAGTCACAGTGAAACTCCACTGAGAAGCATGGGGTGGCCAGGGAAGGTCAAGAATGGCGGGGGCGCCTGGGTGGCTCAGTGGGTTAAGCCTCTGCCTTCAGCTCAGGTCATGATCTCAGGGTCCTGGGATCGAGCCCCTCATTGGGCTCTCTGCTCAGTGGGGAGCCTGCTTCCTCCTCTCTCTCTGCCTACCTCTCTGCCTACATGTAATCTCTGTCTGTCAAATAAATAAACAAAATCTTTAAAAAAAAAAAAAAAAGAATGGCGTTCTCACCACCGGGTTCCTTTGCAGTCGCCAGTCCCAAGGGCCACATGAGCTGCAAATCTGCCAGGCCACAGGCTAGCTAGGCCCGGTTCCCCAGGGGATGCTAGAAAAACAACCACTGCTGGAAGGCACTGGCCTAGCTGGGACAGCACTGGAATCCCACGCGTTTGGGCAGCATCTGGGTGAAAGGTACTGAGAGCCGGGCAGAGGGCTGGTGTGGGGGTGTGGGCCCAGCAGTGGGCATGGTCCCTGGGTAAAACCGCTGACAGCCCCCCAAGCTCAGTGTGGAGGGTGTAGAGGGGCTATTCATTCAGTTAGGGGACACACATGGCAAATCCACCCCATCTGTAGCTGTCGTGACCATCTGGGACGGGGCAGGGGAGGATGAGGGAGGCAGAGGGGAGAAGACAGATACTATTTCATGTGTCTGGGACAACTCTAGGGAGCTTCCTGGGGTGAAAGGGATCGATTCTGTGCCGTTCTGCCCTGTGCTGCTCAGCGGCTCATGAATTCAGGGAGACAGATCCCTCGTACTGTCTATTGAACCCAAAGAGAATGCAGCAGGGACACTTTTCCAAAGAAACTTGATGGAACACACTTCAGAGCCTTCGAAGCATCGTTTTAGGTTTTGGGCATGTGTTGTTGATTTCCTTGGCACCATTCCAACCAACTCAGGTCAACAAGGTGTGGGGTGAGAGCCTCCAACGTGTGGCATGTGCAAGGAGAAGTGGGCATGCCTGCTCGTGGAAATGGAAGTGGGTACAGCTGCTGAGGGGCGCCTGAAGCTGGCTGCCCTGGGGGCTCAGATGTAGCCAGGACTGAAGGCTGAACAGGTGCAGGGGAACGTGACACGGGGGCTGGTGTGCCTGTGGCTGTGTTGTGTGTTACACAGATGTTGCTGACACGGCTGGGGGCCTGGCAGAAGCAGCTGTTGGCTGTGGTGGGTTTCTTGCGTGCAGGTGGAAGCCAGGATGTCTTGGTAGCCACAGAAGCAAGCAAGCCACAGGAGCCCTCCCCCCCACGGTGTCTGCTGAATAGGTGCAGAGTGGGGTGCTCTCACTTTCATCCCCACGTAGCCAGCTGAGCCGCTGCCTGGCAGCACTTGACCGCATCGGAGGGGCTCTGCACCTGCTCTAAAAGCCATGGCATTCCATCTGGTGGGCTGTGCCGTCCGTGGCACACTCAGCTCCCTGGAGTGTCCCAGAAGCTCAGCCCCTTCGCAGATCAGGTAGAGGGAAGAAGGCTGGGCCTCAGCTCGCACACCCACACCTGGGTGTGCCGTTCCACCAAGGGCCTCATCATCATCATCACACAGCGAGGCTTCTTCCTGAAATGCAATTCCCTGCCAGGGCAGAAGCCCCGGAAGAAATTCTGGGGTTGCTGTGTTCTCTCTGTTTGGAGTAATTGGGGGACAGGGCCAGCCAAGCCCTGGCCTGGGCTCTGCAGCTGTGTCCCCTCCTGCCCTTGTGAGGAGAGCTCTTGCACACGTTGGAGAATCTGAGGTAGAAATGATGGTCCTGCAATTGGCAGGGCTTTGGGCCTTCATCCTCATGGCCCTAACCAGCCTGCCTGGCCTGGCCACGCTGCTTACGTGGCATGTGGGCTCTGCCTGAATGAGCTGAGTTTGTTTTCCCCCTAGCAATAGGAATTTGGGCCACTGGGGTTCCCTGATCAGAAGAGGCCAACTCATATGAGTGCAGGGCCTCTCTGACCAAACCTGCCCTTGGCAGGTAACATGAGGATGAGAGTTCGCTAGGTGTAGGACAACTCATGGTGTGACAAAGCACAACGCCTCTCTCTTCATGGTACTTCTGAAAACACTTCACGGGCCAAAAAAATGGCCAGACCAGGCGCATCTGCAAACCATATTTCAGCCTCCTGGCGGCTAGTTTGTGACCCATGTGAGAAGCAAAATTTAGCTGCATGTCCCTGAGAATTCTTTTTTTTTCCCTGCTAAAATCTTGGCTGACCTTCCTGACCCAGCTTAAAGGGCATCTCTGTGATCCTCTCTGACCCCACAAAATACTAATGTGATCCTTTTGTATCTCTCTGGTAGCATGTCAGACCATTCACTTGCTCACTCATCCATCCGTTCATTCATTCATCCATTTGTTCATTCATTCATTCATTCAATAAAACTGTATTGAATACTTTGGCAAGGGCTGTGCTGGGGTTACAGAGACGAATAAATAAGAAACTCTCTGCTCTGCCCTAGGGGAGCAACTAGTCCAGAGCTGGGGGGTGGGGAGAGATGGGAGACCAGATAGCGACTCTTGAATGTGCAAATGTGCAAAGTCTCCAGAGTTCCCTGAGGGAGGCTCCCTCTGTGTGAGTGTGTAAAAGCTAAGGAAGGCAGGCTTCTGGTAAGAGGGGGTGGCCTGCCCAGGTACTGGAGAAGACAACAGAGTAAACCAAGCTGAGGGCAGTTTTTCCCTAGTGGTCCTTTTCTAGCCCAGGGAGGCCCAAGAGCAGACCCTTGAGAATTATGGCTATGGAGGGCCCACTCTGGCCCTGGCGACTGATGTGTCTCCTAGGAGTGGCAGGAAACAGAGCGGATCATTTAGGGCTGGAGGGCCCATGCTTGGGATGTTGGTCTTTACCCTAGAGGCAGTGGGAAGCCAGCTGAGGCTTGCAGCAGGAGAATGATGCAGCCGACCTCAGGTTTGGAAGGCCCTCACTGGAGCCTGCGTGTGTGAGGCAGACAAGAGGGGCCAGAGACTGATAACTGGGTGGCTAGAAGGGAGCCGTATCCCCAGCGCCAGGGCTTGCTAACTCGGCACCTGCTGAACCACTGAGTGATCGGGGTGGGCTGGGATGTGTAGGGCTGCTGCTTCTGGTGTTTCTAGGGAATTCCACTTGCTCTGTCATAGGGTGAGTGGGGGTTGGCTTTCACAGGCACCCACTTGGGTGTCTCATAGGCATCTCCGACTTGCCATGTTGAAAGGCACATTTCTGACTGTCCCCCCAGAGAAACCTGCCACTCCTGCAGTTTCCCCCAGCCCAGCTAATGGCATCCCCAACTTTTTTTTTTTTAAAGATTTTCTTTATTTATTTGAGAGAGAGCAGCAGCAGCAGAATGAGAGGGAGAAGCAGGCTCCCCCTGAGCAGGGAGCCTGATGCTGCACTCCATCCCAGGATCCTGAGCCAAAGGCAGACGCTTAACTGACTGAGCCACTCAGGTGCCCCAGCATCCCCAGCTTTCTAATTGCTCAGGACTTAAACCTCAAAGTCATTCTCGACTCCTCTTTTTTTCTCATATTCTGTGTCTACTCCATTAGCATATCACATTGTTTTCCCCTTCATAATATCCAGAAGCAAGCCATTTGTTACCAAGTCCATGGTCCATGCCACCATCTTCTCTCCCCTGGATATTTGCAAGTCTCCAACGAGGTCTCCCTGTGCTATCAAATTAGTACATCTTGGATCCTCTACAGTCTGCTCTCGACACAGCAGCCTGAGTGATCCTGATGAAACACGAGTAAGGTCATATCCTGCCCCTGCCGATGCCTTTTCATGGTTCTCTATTTCAGACCCAAAGCCAAAGTCCTTACAGTGGCCCACAGAGCCCTACATGATCTGCACCCTACGCATGACCTGTCCAACCTTATATCTGATCACTGTCCCTCTCGCTCACTCTACTCCAGCCACACTGGCCTCCTTGCTGTTCCCCAAACAACCTCAGGGGCTTTGCATCTGCAGTTCTCTCTGCCTAGAAATAATTTCCTCCGCATGTCTTTGTGGTTCACTCCCTCACTTCAGTCAGATCTCGGCTCAAGTATCACCTTCTTAATGAAGCCTCCTTTGACCGTCCAATTCTAAAACAGCACCCCAGTTCTGCTGGTCTCCTGAGCCCCTCTATTGTTTCATTTTTCTCTAAACCAGACATCGCCTTCTAACTTACTATAGTTGTACTCAGTTATTTTATTTGTTGTCTGTCTCCCTCCACCAGAATGTAAAACTTCATGAGAACGGGAATTTTGGTCTGTTTTTGCCCATGCTATATTCCTAGCGCATAGAAGAGGTCCTGGCGCATAGTAGGCACTCGCTATGGACTAACTAAAGAAATAGGTTGACTGTGGGGACCCGTGAGGTTGTCCTGGTTCATTTCTGGGCCGTATGACCTGGGATTCTCAGCAGCAGGCTGTCAATTGGAAGCAGAGAGCCCACTGAATCGTAGGAGTTAGTGGGTCTCGCCAGGGTGACCTTGAGCCAGTTCCTTCCGCTCACGGATCCTCCGTTTGCTCATTTATCAGGTGAGAGATAAGATGTGATGATCTGTATGGGGCAAGGTGAGGGCCTGGCCAACTGGGGTTGCCACTCAGGCCTTGTGGGCATGAGGGCAGAGGTCCTCAACCCTGTCATTCTCATTTTCTTCCCTGACCTCCTCCAACATGCCATCTTATTTTCAACCCGGTGGGAGGTGGGGAGGGAGAAGGCTGCCCATCATGTACCTTCAACTGAGCCTGTTGTGTTCTCTGGCATGTGCCTGGCTCTGGTTCAAAGGCCTGGTGCAGGGCAGAGGCCTATTAGAGACCCACAGTGGGATAATGTCCCACCCCAGTTTCCAGAGCAGCTCCTTCTACCATACCTACTATGCAGGTGGGTCCATCCCTGGAATGATTCTTGTCTTCTATCCCAGACCAAACTCTGCTACTCAGTCTAGTTGGGGCCTCGCGTTCTTCAAGCATTTTTCACTTCAAGTTTTAGTTCTTACAATAACAGTACAAAGCAGGCATTCTTATACACATTTTTTTTTCAGAGGAGAACACTGGGTCTTGCAGGGGTTAAGGAATTGGCCCAAGGTCCCACATCACCTCTTTCTGCAGGAACCCCTCGGAAATCTGCTGACCGTGGTCTGGGAGGCTCATCGGTGCAGTTTGAGCCAGGAGAGAATCAGCAGGGAAGAACTCAGTTCTTCCCTCTGTTCCATCCAGGCCGCAGGTGGAGCCCAAAGGGGGAGAAAATGAGCCAACCCAGATGGAAGTCATCACTCTCCCCCAAGCTCCCTGAGGGCTGAGCAGAAGGGAGGCGCCTTCCCCACCCAGCCCTGCCAGGAATCTGGGTGTCCAGTGAGCAATGGGGGTGGTGTGTGTGTGGGGGGGTACTCCGTATGATGAACTATTTTCCTTTCTCATTCCAAAGATCAGAGAGCACTGGATGAGCTGTGCTTTGTTCCAATGGAAACAAAACTAGAAAAGGCCAGTGGGGGTTGGCCAAACTTTCCTTTGTCCTCTCAGGCTAGAAGGCTAAATGGGAGGACTATGTGAAGGGGGGTGGTGGGGCAGGATTCCTGCCCCCATGAGGGCAATAAATCAGTAGAAGGGGGAGACCAGGATGGATTCTAGCAAAACAAAACAAAACAACGAAGAGCAAAGTCCGCACTAGCTGGTAGGAAGGCCTTATGGTCCCCTTTATGCAGCCGTACCTCCCAGGGGTCAGCCAAGTCTGGTAGTCTCCAGCAAGGGGCTGCAGGACCCCCAGAGACACGGCTCTGTCAGCACTCTCCTGGCCCAAGAAGGGCTAAAGGCACCTCCAGGACCACTGCATTCCATTCACGCTCTGAGCCCCTGGCCCCATCTCTTTTCTGCCCCTACAGTGTGCCGTGCTCCCACCCAGAATAATGGGAACTCGAATTTGTCGATGTCATTCAGTTTGTCAAGCACTTCACTGTACCCTGGGTAGCTTAGTGGTTAAGAATGCCGGCTCGGGGCCCAGACTACCTGGCTCTGCTATCCTACAGCTGTAGGATCTTGAACAAGCTACTTAGCCTCTGTGCCTCAGTTTTCTCATTTTTAAAATGGGAATAGTCACAAGATCTACATCTTCAGGGTTTTCTTTAAAGTTTTTTAACCCTTTAAAGAGAGCACAAGCAGGGGGAGCGGCAGGCAGAAGGAGAAGCAGACTCCCCACTGAGCAAGGAGCTGGACTCAGGACTCGATCCTAAGACCCTGGGATCTTGACCTGAGCCCCAGGCAGATGCTTAACCGACAGAGCCACCCAGGCATCCCTTCAGGTTGTTTTTAAATTAAATGAGCTAATATTTAAATTCTTCCAAAGCAGAGACTTTGGTCTTACCTTACTGCCATATCCCTCAGGCCTAAACAGTGCCTGGCCCCTAGCAGAGACTTGGCAACTCTTTATGAAATATATATAAAGGGCTTCGAATGGGAACTGATACTTAGGGAGTGCGACACTGGTAGTTGTTGTCTCTCATGCTCTCACAACAGTTCCAAGAGGAGCGCTCTGCATTTCCCACAGGGCAGTTTTCTTCCTCCGTGTAAGGTTCAAGTTTGGAGTCGTGGTACTAAAGACTTAAAATCGAGGGAGACAGTTTGGGCCACAGACGGTCATGAAGGCAGCCCTCAGATCTGAGCCAATAGCATCCCCCCCTCCCATTTGTCCATTCCCTTGTCCCTTCCACAAATAGTGCCCTGTTGCCCCTGTGGGCCCAGCCCTGAGCAGCAAGCTGGGGAGGTACAGATGACCAGATAGACAAGGATTCAGCATTTGAGGAACTGAGAGTCTAGTGGAAAGAGACAGGCAGAAGCCAGTAGACGCTTCAATGCTTTCAAATAGTAATAAATGCTCTGGAAAAAATAAAGCAGTGCAGTGGGATAGAGGATGGCTGCAGTGTGTATGTTGTGGGGGTGAGGAAGTGACGCAGGACCTCTTCTGGGGGTTTGGGTCTCAGATCGAGGGCCCTTGCCTTCAGTTGGTCTTCAATACCGTATCAGTAATACTTCATCTTGTGAGCATGTATATGCTGTCTGCCCAAGGCAGGGGATCATTGCCAAATGGAGCTCCTAAGGGGTCTGTACATGGGGGTGTGGGTGTGAGAGGCTGGAGAGAAGGGGGCTGTGCACATGTACTGCTTGCATAGGAAGCTTCTGGAATCCTCTGTCCTCTGGCCGAAGCTGTTAGTTACGCTGGGTGAAATGATGGCATCAGCCAAAAGCTTCCTGACGTCCTTCTACGCTCCCAGGAAGGAGGCGGTTGGCTAGTGTCCTCGTGCCCCCGCTCGAACACCGTCCAGGCACTGTCTTGTGCCATCCTGATCCTAGTCACACTTGGGTGTCCTCGTCCATTACAGGTTTGGGCATCCCCAGAGCCCAGGACAGAATTGACACCTTAGCGAATGAAAGGACACTTGGGTGGCTGTTTTTCCTTCCACTCCTCAGCTCATTCCTCCTCAAACATCAAAAGGCAGTGTGCAGGTCATCTTAGCTCCTTGCTTCCCTTGCTTCAGTTAGCTGCGAAACAAAAAATGTTAAACCGTATAAAGGCTCTTGCTCATCCTTTTCTTCCTCTTCGAAGCCTCCCAAGGCGCATGGTCAGTCCCTCCCACCTGAGGGCTCCAGCACTTTCTGTTTCCCCATCAGAGCCTTGATCTCGCCAGGGTCATTGTCTGCTACGGTTAGGTCAAATCCCTAGCCTGTCATTTTCTCAGTGGCAGGGACTGTTTTTTGGTCATCTTCACATCCCCAGCCGATCTCCTAGAGGGGGCTCAATAAATATTGGTGGAATTAATGAAAACAAAAACAAAAACAAAAAAACAAAACCCCAATCAAACAGCGAATGAATTATCAGTTTTGCTTCGAGTGCGCTAGGTAGTGGTGTGAAGCTGGATGGAGCCGGCTTGTTGTAGCTCTTGAGAACCAATCGTTACATATTTAGGAAACTCGTGAACTGATTGTGAAACACAGCCACCATTAAAAATTGAGTTATTTGAGACAAGAGAAGACAAACCAACAATGAGGGACATTTTCTTTTTTATCAAATAGATGACCAACTCAATGCAACATAGGACCCTAGATTGGATCCTAGAACAGAAAAAAGACTTCAGTGGGAAAACTGAAGTCCAAATAAATTTTGTACTTTAAATAATTAATGTACTGAGGCTTACTTCTCTGTTTCAATCAAAGTTGTTTTTTAAGACTTTATTTATTTATTTGTCAGAGAGAGAGCACAACCAGGGGGAGCAGCAGGCAGAAGGAAAAGCTGGCTCCCTGCTGAGCAAGGAGCCCAACACAGGACTCGATCCCAGGACCACAGAATCGTGACCTGAGCCGAAGACAGATGCTTAACCAACTGAGTCACCCAGGCGCCCCTGATCAATGTTTTATAATCATGTAGGATATCAGTATGAGGACTTCTCTGTACTGCTTCTGCAACTCTTTTGTAAGTCTGGAATTATCTCAAAATGAAAAATTAACTATTAAACAAAAATATTAAATGATATAAACCTCCAATTAAATAAATTCTACTTAAAAAGAATAATAAGTATTTATTATTGGGACTCAGATAATTAGTTTAGTTTAGTTCTTCCCTGTTAGTTTACTTCCTAATGAGTTTACCATGATCTATGACCTTAGGCTGCTTCACATCCATTACGTCTGAATGATGTACATCTTTGCCCGTTCCGTGTTTGGTGATGTCGCATAGGTAGCTTGAAATAGGCCAAAGTGAAAGTGTTTGTGTTGCAGAAATCTGAGAAGGCTACAAATGAGAGGTTGGATTCTTGTTTTGTTCATTGCAGTCTAGACTTCAAGAAAGCGACGGAGAAAAATGTTAATAATGTATGTTAAACTAATTTGTGTGTAAGAGTAAGTGTGTGTTGCTTTGTGAATAGCACACACCAAAAAAATGAGGAAGCATGCTTCTGATACTTGGAAACTATTCTCTGATTCAGCAAAGAAGTTGTTCAAATCACTGATAAATTTGTCAAGTTCCAACACTGCTTCATTGTTTCCCTTATTGCTTGTTAACATAAATGAAAATATCAACCACCATTCATGTAGGAACTACACTTGTTCTTCTCTTGCAATTGTAGATTGGCAATGGATATTAGAATTCAGCAAAATCGGGGCACCTGGGTGGCTCAGTCAGTTAAGTGTCTGTGTTCAACTTGGGTCATGGTCCCGGGGGTCATGGGATCCAGCACTGCATCAGGCTCCCTCCTCATGGAGGAGTCTGCTTCTCCCTCTGCTGCTGCTCCCCCTGCTTGTGCTCTCTCTCTCTCCTTCTCTCTCTGTCAAGTGAATAAATAAAATCTTAAAGAAAAGAATTCAGCAAAATCAATGAAAACATTATATGAAAATCAATCCGCTATATGGATTTTGCAATAAAGAGTATTGTATATTTCATTATTATTCATAAACTCTATGCTTCACATTCTTACATAGCACATAAATAAATAGGCATTCTTTTTGAGAGCCGGTTGCTAACCATTTACCAAAACACCACTGGTCCCAAATATTAACCCGTTGTTTCCTCAAATGCACTGATGGAAAGAAAAGAACTTTGCTGGCACTTTCTCTGTGCCCAGCTGCTGGGCTGTGTCTTTTCTGCTCATCATCTCAATTGCTTTTCATCTCAACTCTGTGAAGTGTAAGTACTATGGACACCGTTTATGAGGATATTGAGGCTCCAAGAGGTGAAGTGACCAGACTAAGGGCAAGTCCTTGGTACAGCATAGAGCCAGGATCAAACCCTACTTTAATCTGAAGCCAAAGCTCGTTGTATTGGTTTCCTACTGCTGCTGTAGTGACTGAAAGCAACACAGATTTATGATCTTACAGTTCTGGAGGTCAGAAGTCTGACACGGGGATCACTGGACTGAAATCAAGGTGTGGGCAGGGCTGCATTCCTTCTGGAGGTTCGAGGGGGGGACATCTGCTTCCTTGCCTGCTTCTAGACACTTCTAGACGCTGCCTGCATTGCTTGGCTTTTCTCCCCTTCTTCCATCTTCCAAACCAGTGATGGCTGGTCGAGTCCTTCTCACATCTCAGTCATCTGACCCTCCATCTGGCATCTTGACTCTGCCTGGCTTACCCCCCTTTTATAGGGATCCTTATCTGTTGATTGTGACCTTGAGCCCACCTGGAAGGGGCAGGCTCCTCTCCCCCATCTCAAGGTCAGCTGATTAGCCACTTGAATTCCATCTGCAAACCCTTTGTTTCTAAACTTTGCCATTTATTCTAACATATTCATAGGTTCTGGCAACTTGGGACATGGACGACCTTGGGGGGCCATGATTCTATCCACCACACAAGTGGTGCTTTTTCCATGACCCTTACCTACTACCTTGCCTCTTGTTTTAGCGGTTGCCTAATCCAATGCAAGACTGATACCATTCTCCCTGGCACCTACAGGCCACACGTCCTGTGCTTTCCACTTTGGGGCTAAGATACCTTCTCTCCTTCTGTTAGTCTCCCAGCCTGCCAGAGAGCCCTGGGGAGAATGGTTTAGAATCCCTGGGGCTTTTACCCCTGGGCATATATTTTACCTGTGCTCTTACTGACGCCTCACTTTCTGGCCACCACCCAGGCTCACACCCTATTTATTTGCTCTTCTCCCAGGCATTTACATTGGCTGTATTCTAGAAAAGCCCTGGGACTTGACCAAAATGTTCCTTGCCCATAATTCCTTGCCCGTGGATGAAGCATCTATCTGTCTGTGTTTAATATTCCTCTCTGACTGGCTTTCCAGAATCAATCAGACTATTTTTAAGTGTAGTCCTCCACCTTCTCTAGTTTTTGCCACCCTGAGATCCCAGACCTGAAACCTCCTCCACTGACATCAGCCAATGGCCAGGAGCTGCCCCCCACAAAGCCTTTATAGCAGCCAGAAGCCCCTCTTTGCTGCTTCTGAGTTCTAACCACAGCCTTCTTATCTCCCCCTTCTCCATCCTTGACGACAGCGTTATGCCCTCCCTTCTGCCTCTCAGATTCACACCCACACGTGGGCCCTGTCTGAATCCAGCCACCTTGAGGGAAACTTTCCAGATTTTACCGTCCCAAGGAACTCTTGTCCTCCTCTGAGCACCTATGGGACTTACCGTCAGTAACACTTGGTTTGACGCTTTATCATCTGCCATTATGGACAGGTCTCAAACTGGTGACTGGTGGTGGGAGAGATGGCAAATAATATCCACAGGTGTGTTTTATTTGATCTGCACCTGCTTTGTTACAGGCCGTGGAGCCTAATGCGGGGCTGAACTCATGACCCTGAGATCAAGACCGGAGCTGAGATCCAGGGTTGGATGCTTAACCGACTGAGCCATCCAGGCGACCCAGGTGGTTTGGTAGTTTCAAAAAATTATTTGCTAACCATGTGGCAATCAGTAATACTCCCATTCAGTCAGGATTTCTGGCTTCTTTGAAAAACAAAAAAAGTCTGGTAATACTGCTTGTGCATTCCCACTGGGTGGTAATTAGCTGGACTGGAGTGGGGGCTCCCCCTTTAGATGGAGCATGTGCTCTCCAGCTCACCATAGCTCCCCACTCCCCTTGCCTTATTAACGCATTACTCCAGTCTCCTTCACTCAGTTACAGTTATTTGACCGGCTCCTGAGGCATTCTGAAATATTCCATGCCAGCGCAAATGTCCAGCTGTGTCACAGTCTCTTGGAGGAATGAAACTTTATTTCCTCATTTTGCATTTCTTTTTTTTTTTTTTTTTGAAAAGCCTTATTTATTTGCCAGAGAGAGAGAGAGAGAGCACAAGCAGGGCGAGCAGCAGACAGAGGGAGAAGCAGTTTCCCTGCTGAGCAAGGAGCCTGATGGGGAACTCGATCCCAGGACTGTGGGATCATGACCTGAGCCAAAGGCAGCCACTCAACCAACTGAGCTACCCAGGCGTCCCTATTATCTTATTTTTCATCATGATAAATGTATTCTTTAATCCCCATCATCTGTTTCCCACATTTCCCCCATCCACATCCCTTCCAGTAACCATCAGTTTATTCTCTAGAGTTGGATCTGTTTCTTGGTTTGTCTCTCTCCACATATGAGTAAGATCGTATGGTATTTGTCTCTCTCCAGCTGACTTATTTCACTCCGCATAACACTCTCTAGCTCTGCCCATGTCGTTGCAATGGCAAGGTCTCATTCCTTTTATGGCTGAGTAATATTCCATTGCATATATACACACCACATCTTCTTTATGCATTCTGCTATCAGTGGACAATTGGGCTGTTTTCATGGTTTGGCTAGTGTAAATAATGCTGAATCAACATCAGGGTTCATTTATCTCTTTGGATTTGTGTTTTTGTATTTTGGGGGTAAATACCCAGTAGTGCCATTACTAGAATATAGGGTCGTTCCACTTTTAATATTTTGAGGAACCTCCTTACTGTTTTTCACAGTGCCTGCTCCAGTTCAAATACCCACCAGCCATGCACAAGGGTTCCTCTTTCTCCACATCCTCACCAGCATTCATTGTTTCTCGTGTTGTTGATTTTAGCTGTTCTGACAGGTGTGAGGTGACAGCTCATTGTAGTTTCGATTTTTATTTCCTGATGATGAGTGATGTTCAGCATCTTTTCATGTGTCTGTTAGCCATCAGTATGTCTTCCTTTCATGTCTTCTGCCCATTTATAGTGGAATTATTTGTCTTTTAGGGGTATTGAGTTGTATCAGTTCTTTATATATTTTGGATGCTAACCCTTTATCGGATATGTCACTTGCAAATATCTTCTCCCATTCAGTAGGTTGCCTTTTAGTTTTGTTGATTGTTTCCCTCACTGTGCAGAAGCTTTTTATTTTAATGTAGTCCCAGTAGTTTATTTCTTCTCTTCCTTGCCTCAGGAGAGATATCTAGAAAAATGTTGCTATGGCCAATGTCAGAGAGATTACCGTCTGTGCTCTCTTCAAGAATTTTTATGGATTCAGTTCTCACATTTAGGTCTTTAATCCATTTTGAGTTTATTTTTGTGTATGATGAAAGAAAGTGGTCCAGTTTCACTGTTTTGCATATATCCTGAGACTTTACTGAATTTGTGTATCAGTTCTAGTAGTTTTTTGGTGGAATCTTTAAGGTTTTTTATATAGAGTTTTATATATGTTTTTCTTTTTTTTTTTTTTTTTTTAGATTTTATTTATTTGACAGAGGGAGAGAGAGCACAAGTAGGCAGAGAGGCAGGCAAATAGAGAGAACAGGGGAAGCAGGCTCCCTGCTGAACAGAAAGCCTGACATGGGGCTTGATCCCAGGACCCTGAGATCATGACCTGAGCCGAAGGCTTAACCACCTGAGCCACTCAGGTGCCCCTATATAGGTTTTTTATATAGAGTTTCATGTCTTCTGTAAATATCAGAATTTTATTTCTTCCTTACCAATTCAGATGCCTTTCATTTCTTTATGCTGTCTGATTGCTGTGGCTGGGACTTCCAGTGCTATGTTGAATAAAAGTGGTGAGAGTAGGAACTCCTGTCCTGTTCCTGACCTTGGGAAAACTCTCAGTTTTTCCCCGTTGAGTATGATGTTGGCTGTGGGCTTTTCATATAAATCCTTCATCATGTTGAGGTATGTTCCCTCTAAACCTACTTTGTTGAGGGTTTTTATCACAAATGGATGTTGTACTTTGTCAGATGCTTTTTCTGCATCTATTGAAGGAGCGTATGGTTCCTATCCTTTCTCTTATTAATGTGGTGGATCGTGTTGATTGATTTGTGAATATTGAACAACCCTTGCAACCCAGGAATAAACCCCACTTGATCATGGTGAATGATTTTTTAAAAAATGTATTGTTCAATTCAGTTTGCTGGTATTTTGTTGAGGATTTTTGCATCCATCTTCATGAGAGATATCGGCCTGTGGTTGTCTTTTTTTGCAGTGTCTTTGTCTGGCTTTGGTATGAGGATGATAGGCCTCATAGAATGATTTTGAAAATTGTTCTTCCTCTTGTGTGTTTTTTTTTTTAATAGTTTGAGAGGAATCGATATTAACTCTTCTTTAAATGCTTGGTAAAATTCACCTGTGAAGCCATCTGGTCCTGGACTTTGGTGTTTTGGGAGTTTTGGGGTTATTGATTCTATTTCATTACCAGAAATTGGTCTGTTCAAATTTTCTATTTCTTTCTGCTTTCGTTTTGGTAGGTTATATGTTTCTAGGAATTGATCCGTTTCTTCTAAATTGTCCACTTTGTTGGCATACAGTTTTTCATTATAGTCTTTTACAATTGCTTGTATTTCATGGTGTTCATGGTCATTTCTCTTCCTTCATTAGTGATTTTGTTTATTTGGATCTTCTCTCTCTCTCTCTCTCTCTCTAATGAGTCTTGCTAGATACTTACCAATTTTGTTGATCTTTTCGGAGAACCAGCTGCTGGTTTCATTGATCTATTCATCTATTTTCTTGTTTTGTTAGCTTCTCTATAATTTATTTCTGCTCTAATCTTTATTATGAATTTTGAATTTCTTTTGTTTCTCTCATGCTGCTCTGTACATAATAGATGCTTGCTAAATATTGAGAGAATGAAGAATTTCCTGAAAGAGGGGTCACCCTCTAAATGTTCTAGAATCAGTGAAAATTTGCTTTCACTCTAAGGTAAAGCTTTATAAATGCAACATCTGCTGACTGTTAGTTGCATCTGAACAACAGAGAGGGAAATCAAGTTTCAGGAGCCTATACAGTAGGGCTGGGGCTGTAGATATCGTAATTTCAGGGGTAAGGGCCAATACTCTTCTCCGATGAGGAAGCTTTCCTAGGTGTCCATGTTGGAAGAGCAGAGAGGAGCTGCCCCGCTGCTCTCTGGGAATGTTTGTACACAAACTCTGTGAGTTACTTTGTCTGGATAGAGATCAAACATTTGTAAAATGCCCTTTCTGTTCTGGGCATTTATTAAATAGCTCTGCACTTATTCTTGGACTATCAGGAATTTGGAGCACCTTGGAAAACCTACTGAAAAGGTGAGGGAAATACAGAGAGATTGAGCCTAATCCTTGATGGGATTTAGAGCCGGTTTGGTGAGTCATGTTCAATCGAGAGAAGTGTCCGCTGATTCACTGGCCCAGATGCGCTCAGAGGTTGTGCTATCCCCTCATGCCATCGCTGGTGATACTGATGTGTGGGGCGGGATGGGAAAACAGAGAAGGTACGCGTGTTTACCTGCACTGCAACAAACAGAAAGGAACGTGAGAGCCCCGAAAACTCCCACTGGGGCAGAAATCTGATGTCAGGTATTGCTGAACAGCGGCAGGCAAATTTGTCTGGACCTTTGGATGCAGAAGTGGGTTTGTCAAAATTTGGTTCTTTTTTCTTTTTTTAAGATTTATTTATTTATTTGACACAGAGAAAGAGCACAAGTAAGGGGGGAGAAGCAGGCTCCACACTCAGCAGAGAGCCCGATCCCAGGATGCCCGGATCATGACCTGAGCTGAAGGCAGACACTTAACTGACTGAGCCCCATCCCCCGCCACCAGGCTCCCCAAGTCAGACCTTGGTTCTGAGTAACTTTGAGAACAGAGAGGTTGCACAGAAAACAGATACAGTGCATCCAGAAGCTTGACTCTGGAGCCCTTGTCTGCCTTCTCTGCCACCCTGTCCCCTCCAGCCACCACCAGTTCCAACCATGGCTAGGAGAGGAGGGAAGTGGGGAGCCACAGCCCCAGGGCCACCAGCTTCCTGCAGGCCCAAAGAGCTCACAGGCCTTGCTTGGGTCCCCCGAAATGCTCTGGCTCGGCTGGGTGGCCAGGAAGCTCTCAGAACCGTCCTAGAGGAGGCAATATAGGGCAGGGGAAGGTGGGGAAGGCTGGGCAGAGAATCAGCTGACACACGGGTGGCTTTTATCCTGCAGACTCTGTACGAAGTCTGGAATCTATCACCTTGGAATCACCTGGAGCTGAGTTTACGTCACTTAATCTTGCCAAACCCAATTTTACTGCTCCTGATGTGATGTGGTGATGAATCAGGAGGCAGTGTTTGTATAGCGCCTGGCCCATATTTCAAGAGATGGGAGCTGTTGAGCTCTATAATGTTGCAAATGATCAATAAACTATTAGATCGGTTATTATTTGTTGTGGGTTTGTGGGTCAGACGCTATGCTAAACCATTTACCTCCATTATCTTTTTGATCCTTAAAGGAAAGATAAAGAAATTGAATTACGGGGCAGAAGAGTGACTCATCAAAGGTCATCCAGCTGGCAAATGACAGCAGCAGCATGAGCTCCAGGCAGAGCGGCTCCAGAACTGACACTTAGAACTGGACCACCTGCCAGACATTAACCCCACTTCATACACGGGGAAACATAGGTTTAGAAAGCCCTAGTGTCAGGGACAGAGCTCCCTGGGGCTTTAGACTCCAGGCTCTTCTTTGAAACATGCTGTGCGAACTTGGGCTAGTGACTCAACTCCTCTGAGCTTCTGTTTCTAAATCTAAAAAATGTCCGAGTCCAAAGCCTCTGGCAGCCCATATGGTGAGAAGCAGTATCCCCTGGGAGAAGGTGGAGGGGAGGGAGCTCAGAATCTCCTGGAGACAAAGGATGAGAAGACGGGTGTGACACAAAGCGGAGGCCGGTCTGGGATGCAGACTTGCCGGAGTAAATGCGCCTAGCTTGTACAGCCCATTTAGCTGCTGGCCTGAGAGTCCAGATGACCGGGTGGGCGGGAATACGGATGGGCCACTCTGTTGGCTCACCCACACGGTGAGCCGCTGTTGCCACCTAGGGGACAGGCAGTGGCCAGGAGCCCATGCCAGGGCTGTGGCTGAGCAGTATTGCACATTCCCCATCTCCTGCTGGTTTCCGGAGTGGAAAGGGGCTGCCCAGGCTTGCTCCAGGAGTGGGGAGGAAAGTGAGGAAAAGAAGCTGAGAGCCGCTCTGGTTTGGGATTTATAAATAAATCCATCTGGAAGTGTTTGGGGCTGACGGAGCCTGAGGCCGGCCCCTGCAATTCAGGCCATGTGGCACATATTTCCATTCACACCAAACCCACCCCCACACCCCAGTCCCAAGAGACCATCTGATTGGGCCTGTCTGCTCCGGCCCTGAGCTCGGCAGGAACCCCTCAGGCCCCCGCCCTGCTTCCAGCCCCCACCCCAACCCTCCTCTCCTCCCAGCCTAGCTCCTGCAAGATGTCTTGCAAGGGCTTCAGGACATTTCATGGTCTACTCAAGTGTTGCTTGAAGGAATGAATGGATTTTCAAGTCTGCATTTAACGGGTAATGCATTCCTCTTAGTAGGAAGGGGCCCCATGGTGGTTATGGAAGATGAGGCGTTCTTAACTTTTGGCCTCCCATCTCGAGATTCCAGCAAAGGCCAGCCAAGGTGCAAAGGCACTGCCTGAGTCTTATTCATCTTTCTTTTTATTATTATTTATTTATTTATTTGACAGAAAGAGAGAGCTTAAGCAGAGGGAGCTGCAGAGGGAAGAGAGAGAAGCAGGCTCTCCATTGAGCTGGGAGCCCAACACAGGGCTGGATCCCAGGACTCTGGGATCATGACCCGAGCCGAAGGCAGATGCCCAACCGGTTGAGCCACCCGGACGCCCCACCTTGTTCGTCTTTCTATCCCCAGTGCCAACCGTAACGCTCAGTGGGTGTTGGTTATATGAAGGGGTGAGTTGATTCATCAGTTTAACAAAAAGAGCACACCCTCCTGGTCTGTGTACTCTGCTGCATGCTGGGAACACGGTAAAGTGCAAAATAACCAGAGTTCCTGGTCTCATTGAGCTCACAGTCACAGTGCTTCTCAACGAGATTAGCCTTCACACTCGGAGGAAGACCAGTCTCTGCAGGTGTGGGGGTGCTCTCTGTGCATTGTAGGATATTTCACATCCTCATTCCTGGAGTCACTGGGACTACCTTCAATGTCCCTATGCATTCCCAAATACTTCCAGGGGGCAGAAGGACACCTCCCTCTCCCAGCTGCAGGGGAACTTGACAGTGAGCCAGGGAAGGAAGGCCATTCCCAGGGTATGAATGCATGCAGTCCTCTAAGTCCACATGTAAATCAGGTGGCTTAGAACTAGGAAATCACATTTGCTCTACAGAGCTATAAAAGCTCCTTCAGTCGGTGAGTTGGGGCCCTGAAGCCCAGACTATAGCTGAGGTACGTCGTTCTCCCAAGCTGGGTCAGGGCTCAGGTGCAGGCACCATGCTGGCAGCTTTCAAAATGCTGATGAGTTGGCTACTTGGGACTGTCCAGGAAGCCACCAGAAACTGGTCCCAGGGCCAGATGACAGGTCAGATCCCAAGATAATGGATTTGGGATAAATCCACATTGAGGCTGGAGTTAGAGTTGAGGCCCAGGACCCACTGAGATTGTCGAAGGAGAAGATACTGGTGGAAGACGAAGGAACGAATCCAGGATAAAGGCCAGAGCTAGGGAAACAGGCCCCAGTGGTATCTCTTCTCCGCCCCCCTCATTTCCATGAGCACAGTCAACACCCCAGTTCAGGGTCTCGAACTGTGCCAGGACCATTGCAGCAGCCTCCTACCTGGCCTCCATGCTTCTGGTCTCTGCCTTCCAGAATTCTCTTCTTAAAACAGAGTCTTTGTCTTTTGCCTTCCCAACATTCACCAGGGCCAGCTTCTCCAGCCCTGCATCTTAACCCCCTGTGGTCCAACTTCCCATCAACCTGGCACTCTCTTGGCAAGCAGGCTCCAGGTGCTCCTGCCCAGGCTCATTGTGGCCCATCCACTAGAACTTACCATCTGGCTGCATGGAGCCCCAAACACACACTGCCCTTCTCACCTACATGCCAACTCCCCCCCAAGCCTGGGCTGCCTTTTGACATCTCTCTCCATTTGGAAAAATGCACCCGGGCTTCAAGACCAGGCCAGTCTCCTCTCCCTGAGGCCTCAGAGGCAAGCAAATGCTTTCCCACTGCAGTGCTCCCTCTCCACCTCTTCAGTTCCACCACCGGGCTCTCTCTCCCACTAGACTAGGAGTTCTCTGAGGGCAGCAGCCATGTCTTGTTTTTTCAAAGATTGTATTTATTTATTTGACAGAGAGAGAGGGAGAGAGCTCAAGCAGGGGGAGTGGCAGGCAGAGGGAGAGAGAAGCAGATTATCCTCTGAGCAGGGAGCCCCACATGGGACTCGATCCCAGGACCCTGGGATCATGACCTGAGTCTGAAGGCAGACACTTAACCAGCTGAGCCACCCAAGTGTCCCAGCAGCCATGTCTTGTTTTGCTTTGTAACCCCCTTACCCAGCTCGGTGTGAATGACTGGGAAAGTAGGCTTGGGGGACAGTCTGGTAGGACAGGGCAAAGAGGACATGGGATGGGTTCCCCCAGGCCTTACCGTGGCTCCACTTAAGCCACTTTTAACTGCTCTCCCTGCATCAGCATGGTCCTTGGATGAGGATTCATGAAAGAGCTAGGGCAGCGAAGGAAAAAGATGCAGAGCCAAGGCCAAAGCCAGGCAAAGGGAGCGGTGTGGAGAAGACAGGAGAGACTGGGGTGGGGGGTGTAGGGGGTAAAGGAGGAGCTGGGCGGGGTGTGGAGAGCAAAGGTCTGCATCATCAACTTACCTCCCTTGGGGGTCCAATAACTTGGAACCGAATAAGAAAGATTTGGGATTCTGCAAATGCAAGGAGCTGCTTAGGCCGGTCAGCTGAATGTATAGTTAATTAAGAGGCATTAGTGCCCTTCGGTGCCATGCTGTGCATGGAACCATATCCTGCTGGGATCAGATGCCAGCTGCCCAGGACGCTCATTTAGTAAAGAGCCAAAAACAGCATCAGCATGAAAGAGCTAGAGAATTCCTCCGAGAGCTCTTCTGAAGGGCACCAGGGCGGCCACCGGAACCACATCATTGCCCCCACACTGTGGGCCTAGAACTTGCCAAAGAAGAGCGGGCCCCAGAAGAAAACCAACACGTGGCAAGCAGCTAGTATCCCATAGGCCATGCCAGATACATTTTACACACATGATCTAATTTTTGTCCTTGATGCAACTAGGGGGCGGGGAGTGGTGTTGTCCCTATTTTACGGATTAGACAATTGAGGTCCCGGGAGAGGTAAAAATGTGGCCCGAGGGAACACAACTCGAAAGTCTTGGATCTGGGATTCCAGGGCAGGTTGTCCCTTCTCCAGTTGGCAACTGTGTGCTCTGCGGTCTTGCTGACTTTGGCTGTGGGGCTGATCTCTTTGGATTGATTTCTTTGAACATAAACAAAATACCATCAGTTTTTCCTGGCTCTGGAATGAGCTTTCAGAATCATGTGCTGTGCTCTAGTTTCCAGCTGGGTGCCTTTGCTGGGGGTTCACAGTTATGAAGCAACAGGCCTTATCCCGAGGATCAGCAGGGTGCTTTTGTTCCCAGGAGATGCTGCAGACCCAGGGGCTCATGGACTGTGGGGCCAAGTTTTCCAACTTCTCTTCCCTCCCAATGACCTGCCTGTGGTTGATGGTTGACTGTCTTCCAAGGCAAATGTAAAATTCCCTATCAGAGTCATGATACCTCTGAGATGTTGGCCACACCGTGTTCTGAGCACCCCTGGAAACTGTCCCTGTCTGCTCAATTCATGACACATGTGATCTGTCTGCTGCCAGGCTGTGAGTGATGGGGAGCAGAGGAGAGGAGGTATGGACAGTGTTGCCCAGAATTCTGATGTGACATGGTTAAGCCAGCTCACGAAGGGGCTGATGGAAGCAGAGTGGCTGGAGCCCATTTGGGGGCAAAATGGCACCCAGTATGACCCCTCAAGAGTTGTGGCTTTAGGGTAGGGGGTTGTTTAGAAAACCCATGACGATAGTTCCCCGGAATTGCTTGGGAGTCGGGAGTCAGGCACCATCTGGGGAATCTTTGGGGCTTGAACTTTGGCCTAGAAGTGGCAGGAAATCATCATGCTGCCTGCAGGGCCTTCTGGAATTGTGTCAAATAACAGGATTTTCAGGGATGCACAATGATAAGCAGGGTAACAAGTCTCTGGTCTTGAGTTTGGGCTTTTGCTCCGGTCATTTTACTGAAAAAGGATCCCTCTGCACCACCTTTAAAATCTATTTGGAATCCAAGCACTTCCCACCACCTCCAATGCTGCCATCTCCTGCCACTGTCGTACAAGCCATCGTCCCATCTTGCCTATCACCAGTCTCCTCAAGTGGTGCTACTTGTTTTTTTAGAGTTTTCATTTATTTATTTGAGAGAGAGAGCGAGCACAAGTAGGAGGAACAGCAGGCAGAGGGAGAAGCAGGCTCCCTGCTGAGCAAGGAGCCCCACGCAGGGCTCGATCCCTGGACCCTGGATCATGTCCTGAGCCGAAGGCAGATGCCCAACCTACTGAGCCACCCAGGTGCTCCAAGTGATGCTATTGAAGCCTAGGCTGAGTATGTCAGTCTTTCGCTCAGCATCCTCCAACTGCCCCCCTTCTCAGTCAGAGTAAAAGCTGAAGTCTTGATGGTGGCTTGCAAGGGCCTCATCGTCTGCCCCCACCTTATGTCCTAGACATTCTCTTCTACAGATTCCTCCATCACCTACTCTGTTTCAGGCGATCTTTTTTAAGCCTTCTGGGCATATTTGTGCTTTGTACTTGTTCTTCCTTCTGTGGAGAGTGTTTCCCGACGCCCCTCCCCCCCCACCACAGTGGCAGTCATGATCCCGGGAGCGAGTGGTCATGGGAACCAGGGAAAGGTTGTTGTATGGAGAGGGCCACCTGGTGGGGGGGGGTGGCTGTGGGCTTTGGCCAACCCATGATGAACCTGCACAGAGAGAGCTGATGAAAAAAAAAATTCTCATCTTCTTTTTCTTTCTTATCTCCTTGCAGGTGCCTCCCATTGGTCAAACCTAACCCGAAGCCAGAGGGCAAGGGAAGCCGTTAATGCAGTCTGCACAGGTCAGCATAAAACAAACAGGCACATGGCTGGGTGGAGAAGGGTGGAGAAGATCTGGTGGGGGAAATGGAAGACATCCAGAACCACCTGGCTCTCTGACTTCCTTCAGATCTCCACCAAAACGTTACCTTCTCTGGGAGGCCTTCTCTGGCCACCATTTCTAAAATTTCCACCCCTGGCACCAAACATCTTATATACTCCTTCCAGGCTATGTTTTTTTTTTTTCATGGCACTTAATATCACCTAATGTATAATTTATTTATCCTGCTTATCATCTGCTCCATGCCTAGAATGAGAGCCCCATGAGGGCAGGGACTTTTTTGTAGACAGTGCTGGTGATCAGTGTCTAGAATACTACTTGGCTCATAGTAGGTGCTCAGCAAATATATGGTAAATGAGTGGATGATTTCAGGGACCATCCTACTGTGAGTCTGCTCTCAGCCAGGCACAGCATAGGTATCCAGTTGTTGGTCATGCCCAATGCTCTCAGTTGCCTCCAAAGAGGCTCAAAGGCTGCCATGTTTTTGGGTCAGAGGGTAGGGGAAGTCTTTGCTATTCCCATGACTGACAACCTATGTGACGGTGTGTCAGCTTGAATCTTACAGAAACTACTGTTGCACTGATTAGCATGGGCAGAGCTTTGTGTGGTTTTAAGTTGTCATCAGCCATGGGTAGGTTCATGGTCATGGGCACATTGGCCCTTCCGGGTGGTATTTCTATACTGCACTAGTGGTACGTTATGGCAGGCCCGTCTCCAAGCTAGGTAAGGAGCCACTTCCTTGAAGCTCAAGGGCAGGGGAGTCGTGAGCCAGGTCTTCTGGCCATGGTGGTGGTGAAGCAGGGATTGGTCGGTTCAGGATATAACAAACAGGTTTAGATTCCTAGAACACTGTAGCTATGGCTGGGATGTTTTCACTATACAAGTAGCATGTGAATATGTTATCATTGTGGAAAAAAAGAAACCAATAATCCAGCTACAGTTCAAAACCCTCTTCCCTCCCCAGCTCCATTCCCCAGAGGAAACCACTGTGATCAGCGTAGAGTGCCCTCTTCCGCATCTTCTTCTGTGTATATATACATATGTATGTATGGTTGTGTGTGGGTATTAAAGATAAATGCTAGGGAACCATAGACACCAATTGATAACTTACTTTTTTCACTTAACAGTGTATCTTGGAGGGGCGCCTGGGTGGCTCAGTCAGTTAAGCGTCTGCCTTTCCCTCAGGTCATGATCCCAGGGTCCTGGGATAGAGCCCTGCATTGGGCTCCCTGCTCACTGGGAAGCCTGCTTCTTCCACTCCCATTTCTCTCTCTCCCACTTCCCCTACTTGTGTTCCTGCTCTTGCTATCTCTCTCTCTCTCTCTCTCTCTGTCAAATAAATAAATAAAATCTTTAAGAAAACCCCAACACAGAGAAATCCATAGACCCTTCAACCAGTTTCCCTCAATGGCAACCTCCTGCAAAACTAGGGTGCAGTATCATAAGCGGGACACACATGCAGTCAAGATACAGAAGATTTCCATCATCACAAGGATCCTTCAAGTTCCCCTTTCAGAGTCACACTCACTTTCCTCCCAGTGGTCATGGGAACCAGGGAAAGGTTGTTGTATGGAGAGGGCTCTACCTCCTGCTTAAGCTCTAGCAACCACTCCTCTATTCTCCATTTCTAAAACAAGGTCATTTCAATAATGTTGTGTAAATAGAATCATACAGTAGCGGACCTTTTGGGGATTGTTTTCTTTAGTCAGCTGAGTTCTCTGGAGGGTCATCCAAGTTGCCTATATGGATATTCTGTTCCTTTCTACAGGCGAGTAGTTTTCCATGGCTGGGATATATCACACATAGTATAGCCATTCACCTGTTGAAGGACACGTGGATTGTTCCTAGTTTCTTGGCTACTATAAATAAATTTGCCACGAATAGTCATAAAACTGTAGAGAGTTTTCATTTCTCTGGGAGACATGTCCACAAATGCAAGGGCCGTCTCGTAGCTTTTAAAGGAACTCTCTGGGGATGTCTGGGTGGCTCAGTCGGTTAAGCGCCTGCCTTCGGCTCAGGTCATGATTCTGGTGTCCTGGGATCTAGTCCCGCATCAGGGGGTCTCTGCTCAGTGAGGAACCCGCTGCTCCCCATGCTTGTAATCGTGCTCTCTCTCGCTGACAAATAAATAAAATCTTTAAAAAAAAAGTAACTCGCCAAACTGTTTTACAAAATGGCCACATCATTTTACATTCCTACCAGCAATGTATGACAGATCCAGTTTCTTGGCACCTCCACCACAATTTGGTGTAGTCACTATTTTTTTTTTAAATTTTAGGCATTCTGGTTAGGTGTGTGGTGATATCTTGTCGTGGTTTTACTTTGCATGTCCCTAATGGCAAGCCATTGAACATCTTTTCGTGTGCTTACTTGCCATCCACATAACCTTTCCAGCGAATTGACTGTTCATGTCATGTTTTGATTGTTAAGTAGAAGATCTAGCTCTCAATTCCAAAAATTTTTCCTCTGCCTAAAAATTTCGTTTTCCACCTCCCATTTAAGTTTGTGATGCATTTTCCAGTTTTATTGAGATATAGTTGAGGTATGATGTTGTGTGAGTTTAAGGTAGATAATGCGATGATCTGATACACATATATATTGCAAAATGATCACCACGATAAGATTAGTCTGTGATGCATTTTATTTTATTTTTTAAAAGCTTTTTCTAATTTATTTGACAGAGAGAGACACAGAGAGAGAGGGAACACAAGCAGGAGGAGTGGGAGAGGGAGAAGCAGGCTCCTTGCCAATAAGGGAGCCCGATTCGGGAGTTAATCCCAGGACTCTGGGATCATGACCTGAGCTGAAGGCAGACACTTAACAACTGATCCACCCAGGCGCCCCCTGTGTGATGCATTTTAAGGTGTTTTTGTTTTGTTTTGTTTTGAGAGCAAGAGTGAGAGAGTGTGAACGCACATGCACACCGGAGCGTGGGTGGAGGTGGTGGGGGAGGGGCTGAGGGAAAAGGAAAGAGAGGATCTTCCCAGGGCTCCATGCCCCACACAGAGCCAGAGACAGGGCCAGATTGATCTCACAACCCTGAGATCATGACCTGAGCTGCAATGAAGAGTGGGAAGCTAGACTGACCCAGGCGTCCCTTAAGTTGATTTTTTAGAGGTATGCATTAGTTTCCTGAGACCACCATAACAAATTCCCATGAATTTAGTAGCTTAAAACAAGATAAATGTATTCTCTCATGGTTGTGGAGCCTAGAAGTCTAAAAGCAAAGCATCAGCAGGGCCATGCCCTCTTTAGAGGCTCTAGGAGGAAATCCTTCCTTGCCTCTTCCAGCTTCTGCCAACAATCCTTGGCTTCCTTATCCTGTGGCCACATCACTTCGACCTCTGCCCCCATCTTCACATCAACGTCTTTGTGTCTCTTTCATAATAATTTTTGTCATTGGATTAGGGCCCACTTGAACAATCCAAAATAATCTTCTCAGTTCAAGATCCTGGACTTCATGACATCTCGCAAAGACCCGTTTTCCAGATAACGTAACCTTCACAGGTTCTGGGGATAAGGATGTGGACATAGGTTTTCAGAGGCTACCCTTTAGCCCACTACACAGATCAAGGTTCTCTGTTTTGCCTACGTGTAATAGCTCCAGCACCATCTGAAAAGACCATCTTTCTTCCACTGAATTGCTTTTGCACCTTTGCTGAGAATGAGTTGAGCATGTTTGTGGAGGCATATTTCTAGGTCTCTACTCTGCTCCGTTGAACTATGTATCTATCCCTCCACTGGGACCATACAGTCTTTGTTATTGTAGCTACATAAGTCTTACAGATGGGTAGAGCAATGTCTCCCCGTTTTTCTCCTTCTTTTTCAAAATTGTTTGGCTGTTCTAATTCCTTTGATTTTCCATATAAATTTTAGAATAAGCTTGTCTGTGTCTAAAACACCCTCCTGAAATTTTGATAGGCATTTCTCTAAATCTGTATATAAATCTAAGGGAGGATTGACATCTTTACTATGTCAAGTCCTCTAATCCATGAACAACCTGTATTTCTTTTTTTAAATTTTTTAATAAACATATAATGTATTAGCCCCAGGGGTACAGGTCTGTGAATCGCCAGGTTTACACACTTCACAGCACTCACCATAGCACATACCCTCCCCAATGTCCATAATCCCACCACCCTCTCCCTAGCCCCTTCCCCCTGGCAACCCTCAGTTTGTTTGTGAGATTTAGAGTCACTTATGGTTTGTCTCCCTCCCAATCCCATCTTGTTCCATTTATTCTTTTCCTACCTCCCAAGCCCCCCACATTGCAACAACCTGTATTTCTCAGTTTATTTAGATCTTCCTTGAATTTTTTCATGAGCATTTTGTAGTTTCTATAGCATACAAGTCCTGTACATGTCTTGTTGTATTTGCACTTAAAAGTATTTCATTTGAGAAATTGTAAATGGTATTGTTTTTTAATTTTGGCATCCATTTGTTCATTGCTAGCATATAGAAATACAATTTATTTGTCTCTGCTTATCTTGTATCCTACAACCTCACTGAACTCGCTTATTAGTGCTAGGAATTGTTTTCTAGCTCCTTGGGATTTTCTTCATACACCATCATGTCATCTCCAAATAGGGATGGTTTTATTTCTTCCTTTTTGCTTTGTCTGCCTTTCATTTCCTTTTCTTGCCTAATTATACTAGCTAGACCTTCCAGCAGTATGTTGAATTATAGCAGGGAAGGTGGACATCTGTTAGAGAACAAAAACTCAGCTGAGTAAATTTGAAAATCTAATTGGCTTTCTCAGGTGATTCATGAATCTGGCAGTATCCCATCTAGCAGTACAAAATGGAAGGTTTTTGTAGGAAGGAACATGGGACAAGAAGTCATTATCAAAAGAAAGGAAAAGATTGTTTGGGCTAGTTCACTGTACCTTCAGGGGAAGGGCAGGGAGTCTTATTAGGTGGATTACCTTATCGTCCCCTGAGGAATGGAGAACCCATGTGACAGATTATCCCCTTGGTGTCGATCGGAAAATTCCTGACTGACCGGTTAAGACTACATTTCTAGGGAGGTGGATAGTACAGTTAGATTCTATTAAACTCTGGTTTGGTGACTTGGCCTAAGTGCCGCCATTTGGGGCCTGTGGTTTTCTTTTTAGTACATTCTTGCTTTGTTCCTAATCTGAGGAAGAAAGCATTCAGTCTTTCACCATTAAGTTTAGTGTTTTCTGTAAGTTTTTTATAGTCGCTCTTTTTCACATTGAGGATATTCCTTTCTTTTTCTATTTCTGAAAAGCTCTTTTTTTTTAATCATAATGAGTGCTGGGTTTTGTTAAGTGTTTTTTCTGCGCTGATATAATGATGTGACTGCTCTTCTTTAGTCTGTTAATATGGTGAAATACACTGACTTATTTTGAGTTATTGAAACTGTCTTGCCTCCCTGGAATGGACCCCACTTCTTCTTACATATTACTGAATGCTATTTGCTAATGTTGTGTTGGGAAGTTATGCTTCTTTATTCATGAGGGATATTGGTTTATGGTTTTCTTTTTTGTGTGTGACTGTCATCTGGTTTTGGCACCAAGATAATAGTGGTTTCAGAGGCGCCTGGGTGGCTCAATCGGTTGAGTCCGACTCTTGATTTCAGCTCAAGTCATGATCTCAGGGTTATGAGATGGAGCCCTGTGTTGGGCTCCTCACTGAGCATGGAGCCTGCTTAAGATTCTCTCTCGGGGCGCCTGGGTGGCTCATTGGGTTAAGCCGCTGCCTTCGGCTCAGGTCATGATCTCGGGGTCCTGGGATCGAGTCCCGCATCGGGCTCTCTGCTCGGAAGGGAGCCTGCTTCCTCCTCTCTCTCTCTGTCTGCCTCTCTGCCTACTTGTGATCTCTGTCAAATAAATAAATAAAATCTTTAAAAAAAAAAAAAAGATTCTCTCTCTCCCTCTCCCTCTGCACCTCTCCCTAACCCTGCTCATGCTCTCTGCTCTCAAAAAAAAAAAAAAAAAAAGGTGGGGGGTTAACAGTAGTTTCATAAAATAATTTGGGAAGCATTTCCTCCTCTCCTATTTTCTGGAAGAGATGGTACAGGACTGGTATTAACATTTGGTAGAATTCTCCAGTGAAACTGGAAGTTTCTTTTTGGGGGAAATTAAAATTATGAATTCAATTTTCTTAATAGTTATAGGGTTATTCAAATCATCTATTGCCTATTGAGTGAGTTTTGGGAGTTTGTGAAACTAATCAAGGACTTGGTTAGTTTCATCAAAATTCTCAAAGTATGTAGAGTTGTTAGTATTTCCTCACTACCCTTTTGATTTCTGAAGGGTCTGCAATGATATTCATTTGGTTCCTGATATTAGTAACTTGTGTTTTGTCTCTTTCTTCTTTGTAAGTGTTATTAGAGTTTGTCAATTTCACTGACCTTTTCAAAGACCCAGCTCTTTGTTTCATTGATTTTGCTCTAATTGTTTTCCTGTTTTCAATTTTATTGATTTCTCCTCTTCTTTTAATTTCCTGTCTTCTGTTTGCTTTGGCTATGTTTTGCTTCTTTATTCCCTAGTTCTTAAGCTAGGAAATTAGATTATTGATTTGAGACCTCTTCTCTCCTAGTATAAGCATTTTGTGCTATAGTTTTCCCTTGAATGACCACTGCTTTAGTTGCATCCCACAAATTTTGTGATGATGTACGTTCATTTTCATTCAGTTCAGTGTATTTTTAAAATTTCCCTTGAGAATTCATCTCTGACCCATGGGTTATTTGGAACTGTGCCATTTAGTTTCTGAGTGTTTAGATATTTTCCTGCAATCTCTCTGTCATTATTGATTTCTAGTTGGATTCCATTGTAGTTAGAGAATACATTCCAGTTTCTTTTCATTGTTTAATTTATTGAGGTTTGTTTCATGGCACAGGATGCTCTCTAACCTGGTCTATGCTCATGGGTACTTTTGAAAAGAATGGGTATTATTCTCTTGTTGGATGGTGTGCTCTATAAATGTCACATTGGATCCTGTTGGGTGAGGGTGTTGCTGAGTTCTATATCCTTGTTGATTTTCCACCAGGGAGGTCCAGCTCCCCATTCAGCCTTCTCTGATGTCATCTCAGTGGGGAGGTTTCGGGTGCCTAGCTACAACTTAGTAAGGGTAGAAGTCTATGTTTTCAACCTTTCCTTTGCAGATGGGGTTGGAGATGGGGTCCCATTTTCTTTTTTCTTCCTGTATCTGGCTGAAGTAAAGTAGTCATTGCCTAGAATTCTCTGCCGGGCTTGTACCTCCTTTCTGGTCCTTTGATTAGAGGCACAGGCTTTTTGGTTTGGCTTCAGGTTTTTTCTGTCCCCGTTGGTGCTTCCAGATTGCCGACTTTCTGAGCTTCAACTCTGGGATATATGAAGCATAACAGAGATCCAGGGAACATATCCCCATGTCATTCCTGTAGTCAGGAGGTTTCTTACTGGTGTACCTTCTTCCATCCGTCTTTCAGAGTCTTCTGTGTTGTTTTATTTATAATGTCGAGGGGTTTGGGGTATACTTACTTAGTTGTTAGTTTGTAGTTTTACTTAGTGGAATAAGGAAATGTATATCTACGTTGTCTTCCCAAAAGCAGAAGTCTTGACTTAATCTTTTAAACTGTTAGATAGGTATGTCTGGGTGGCTCAGTCGGTTAAGTTGCTGCCTTCGGCAGAGGTCATGAACTCAGGGTCCTGGGATGGAGTCCTGGGATTGGGCTTTCTGCTCAGTGGGGAGCCTGCTTCTCCTTTTGTCTGTTGCTCCCCCTGCTTGTGCTCACTCTCCCTCACTCTCTCTCTCAAATAGTCTTTTAAATAAATAAATAATAAAATTTTTTTAAAAAGATGTTACATAATTTTGCAGAGTATGACTTTCAGCAGTTTGACTATTTACTTGTTTTTATGAACTAAGATCGTCTTTAAACTTTGATGGCTGGTATTTCCACAAGCAGCCATTCAATAAATATTGGTGTACATGCACAAGAGTTTCTTTAGGATGGATGCTAAGAAGTGGAGTTGCTGTGTAATAGAGGCTGTGTGTTTTACTTACTGGCAGATGCTTCCAGATTCCCTCCAGCGATCCTGCACTCCACCCAGTAGTGTATATGAGAGTAGACTTTTGCTCACCTCCAAGCCAGCACTAGATATAATCAAACATTTAATTACCAGTGTGATGGGTGAAAAATGGTATCTGGTAGCTGTTTTCATTTGCTTTTCCTTGATTACTAGAGGTTAAGCATTTTTTCAAATGTCTATTGGCTATTTGTAACTTTCCTTCTGAATTGACTGACCATATACTTTGCCATACTTCTTTTGGGTTGTTTGCCTTTTTTATTGACTTACAGAGTCAATATAGATAGATATAGATCAATATCATGGATATGTATATCAATATATGTAAGAGAGATTAATTTTTGACATATTACGTATGTTGCAAATCATATACTTCTCCCAGTTTATCATTTGTCCTTTGCCTTTATTGATGGTGTCTTTAGTCTAAGAAATTTTTTTTTGTTTTTTTTTTTAAGATTTTATTTATTCATTTAACAGATAGAGATCACAAGTAGGCAGAGAGGCAGTCAGAGAGAGAGGTAGAAGCAGGCTTCCCGCTGAGCAGAGAGCCCGATGTGGGGCTCGATCCCAGTACCCTGAGATCATGACCTGAGCCGAAGTCAGAGGCTTTAACCCACTGAGCCACGCAGGCGCCCCTAAGAAATGTTTTTTGATGGTGATTCATATTTATTAGCCATGCTTTTATGCCTTTTGAGTTGTGTATGTGTGCTGTTTAAAAGGGATTTCTCTGCACCAGTCACAAATATAGCATCTACACATTTTTATTGTAGTTATAGGTATGTTTTATATTTTATATTTGGTTGTTTGAGCTATCTGAAGTCATGTGCGCGTGTGCATGTGCGTGTGTGCGTGTGTTTAGTATGTGGTAGGGATCTAATTTAGTTTTTTTTCCAAATGAAAAGCCAGTTGTTTCAATACTTTGTATTGAATAATCCATCCTTTTGGCACTGGCTTATAAATGCCACTAATATCATTTATTTA